>NC_081533.1:31315941-31418441 GCF_030273125.1 Centropristis striata
GAGAGAGTGCTGAGGGAGGACTGGGCCGCTTGTGAGTGATTTGGGACGGCGCCTGCTATTCGTTAAGAAGAGTAGGAACGACTCTCCAAAAGTCTCCAACAACACCAGAAAAAGTCTCTAGATTTGTCGCTAGTCCCTTTTTTGAAAAAAAGTCACTAGGGGGATCTTTACAGAAGCATTCTTTGTTTTACTGCCAAATTAGTTTTGGATCAAGCTGAATGCAAAGCACTTAAATATTCCCAAATGTTAGTAGCCAAAGTGTTTTATCAGTTGGGTTTAAAAACCTCAAAATGTTTCTCTTGACCTATACGAGTGGAACTGTGCAATTATTAATACATGCTGGGTATGCTACATCTTCTGTCTAAAGATGAAGATATTTAAGAGTTAATGCAAACAAATAATTTGTGTAATTTCATTCCTCACCTAATGAGAATCGATAAGGAATCAGAATCACAAAATTC
This sequence comes from Centropristis striata, assembly GCF_030273125.1. NCBI lineage: Eukaryota > Metazoa > Chordata > Actinopteri > Perciformes > Serranidae > Centropristis > Centropristis striata. Next base: position 31,316,403 of record NC_081533.1, read on the forward strand.
TTTACAATTCCCATCCCTACTCAGTGTGAATCATGTGGATAAAAACATGCGAGTAAATCGTCTCCATGTGGCAATTATTTGGTTTCTCTTTTGTCATATGAAGCACATAATCTGCTTTTTTATATTAATTCCAGCCTTGATGATGAAGTTATATTCTCACCAGGTTCATATAGCATTAACCCTCTGAGACTCACAGTGATTCTGCCTGATATTATCCTCTTATTGACTGGTTTAACCCTTGTGTCCTCCTAAAATTAACTGCCCTTTTCAGATTTATTTCATAAATCTCTTAAACAACTTCAGACTTGTTCAAAACTACCAAACAAATCATTTTCAAAATTTGAACCCTTTATATGCCAGTTCATATATATATTGTTGTGTGCATGGACATTTTTGGCCACAAAGGTCACGAGAGGGTAGTAAATCCACCAATGGAGTATGAAAAACATTTAAGGGTTAATGACAATGGATTTCAAAAATGTTACTAAAAAGAAAAGTTCTTGCAAAAATTCATGCCTCAAACTGTAACACAACCAAAATGATCAACGAATGAGATGAAAAAGAAAAATGAAAAAGAGAAAAATGTACAAAAATGTACAAAAGAGGGCATAAGGGTTAACTCTGCCTACATGCTTTTATTTGGTCTCATTTATAAAATATTCAACGTGCATGTTTTCAATAACATGTCCATAAAACAAAGTTGTGATTTATCAAACTTAAACCACTTTTAAATGGCAGGTTTAGCGACTCAGGATCATATGAAAAGATGCTGAAACGACAGTGAAAATAGTCTCCTGATCTGTAGAGAAGCATTTTGTCAATAAGGTCCTGATGGTTGATTATTTTTAACATGTGGGTCTCCAGGAGAAAGTTTAAAACTTTGATGATGCATACCTGTTGGGCGTGGCGCTGGGCGGGTACTCTGCTCGACACTTTGGACTGTGGAGAGAAAACGAAAGATTGGATTCTTAATGATTATCAGAAGGAGTTTATTCTGATTAAAGCATAAACTGAACCTTAAAAACTGTTCAAAATCAGCATTTTCCAAACTTCCAAGACCCTTTTAGTTCATACAAAGAGAGACAGGATTTCTATATATGCAGATGATACAGTCCTCTATACACTATCCCTCCACAACAACAGTTATCATTTAAACATATAAAATCAACCCTAAATGCACAAAAGATGATTTTAATAACTTCCTCCATCATGCATATTCCGTGCAAAAGGGATATAACTTAAATTGTATTTGAAGGAGAAGTAGAACTGGTTAAAACTGAACATTTTTAAGACTTTTAAGACTTTATATTAACCCTGGATGTAAAAGAAAAGGTTTCCTCACCAGGGCCAGGGATGCTGTTTCTGACCGAAGTCCTCGTCAGTGACGGAGGACACAAGGAAGGCCGAGTCCTTTGCCCATTTCTGAATACAGGGCAGGTGGAAGAGAGAGAAACAGCTGGAGCAGCTCCACACCTGGAGACACAGAGACACACAGACAGACAGAGACACAGAGAGACAGGTTAGACTGTCCTCTGGCTGCAGCAGGAGGAACATAAAGTCATAATGGTTCATGATTTTATGATCAAAACAGTTAAAGTGTGAGTAGAAAGAGCATGAATCCTTCCTGCAGACACTCAAGTCAATCAGGGGATTTACTTCCCAAGCACCACTTGAGTTCCCACATTATGTGTTGAAGTCCCCAGACAGGATCCTTTCAAGGACACCACCCAGAGACTCAATGAAGGTCACGCAGTTTGAGACAACAGTCAGAGTCTTCACCCAGCTCACTACGCACCCAATTTCATCACCCTAATCTTTGAATGGTAATGGTAAATGGACTATTTTCTAGTCACTTTGCGACCACTCAAAGCGCTTTACACTACAGACTGCGCTCATTCACCCTTTCACACACACATTCATACTGGTGGCAGAGGCTACCCTAAACGGTGCCACCTGCCACCATTGGGAATTCATTCACACACCGATGAACACAGCACATCGGGAGCAATTTGGGGTTCAGTATCTTGCTCAAGGATACTTCGACATGTCGGGAATCGAACCACCAACCCTTCGGTTAGAGGGGCCAACCAACTCTCCCAACTGAGCCACAGCCGCCCAGAATAATGTTTCATGATTTTATGATCAAAACAGTTAAAGTGTGAGTGGAAACAGAGCATGAATCCTTCCTGCAGACACTCGAGTCAATCAGGGGATTTACTGGAAATTAATCACTAACTACAGATTGGATTATTTTCTCACTTTATAGATAAATAAATTATTAGAGGAAATAAAAAACAAAACAGTTTAAGACATAAAAACTCCCGGGGTGCATTTCAACCGAAACCTCCAATCACAGAGCTTTACATTCTGGTGTGTGTGTGTGTGTGTGTGTGTGTGTGTGTGTGTGTGTGTGTGTCTCACCGCCTGCGTCCTCTTGACCGAGGCGATGCAGATCAGACAGGTCAGAGCTCCGGACTGGAAGAGGTCACTGACATACTGACCAGTTCTCACCAGACCTGAGGAGTCTCCACCTGAGACACATAGAGAGAGAGGTACAGGCAGGCAGACAGACACAGACAGACAGAGAGACAGGGAGAGAGACAGACAGACAGACACAGACACAGACAGAGAGAGAGAGAGGTACAGGCAGACAGACACAGACAGACAGACAGACAGACAGACAGACAGACAGGTAGAGAGACAGACAGAAGTTGAACAACTGGTTAAAACTGAACATTTTCCAGACTTTTAAGACTTTGTACAGAGACAGAATGATCAGATTTCTAAATATGCAGATGATACAGTACTCTTTACACTAGTCCTCCACAACAACAGTTATCATGTTAACTATTAAAATTAACCCTTAAGCAGTATGTAGAAGCTCTTTAACTGAAATGAACCAAAAAAAGATGCAAAAAAAAACCCCAAAAGTGACTAAAAAAGACACAAAAGACTAAAAAAATGACCCAAAATGACCAAAGAAAAGCCATGAAATAAACAAAAAAGACACAAAATTCCAAAAAAAAAAGGACATAAAACTACCCCAAAAAAGCCATAAAATGACCAAAAACGGACATATAATGAACAAAAAAGACACAAAATGACCAAAAGCTTAAGTTTGAATTTGACTACTTGAATTGAACTACTGGAAATGGACTTTCCATCATATTTTAATTTATTGAGATGCACCTGTCAGCATGATTTTTCAAAAAGTCTCCCTGAAATCCTAAATAATCAATAAAAACAGAATAAACAGTCCCTCCTCCTGTCTGGCTCACCTGTCTGGTCGGTGTAGGTGTTGAAGGTAGACGCCAGGATCTTCCCTCTCTTCCCATCCTTATGGTCGACCTTCACCTCTCCATCATCATCATCTTCTTCATCATCATCGTCAGAGGAGGAGCTGAGTCGGCTCTCCACCAATCGCTGAGCAGCAGCCTGGTTGGACTTTCTGATCTCCTCAAACTTTGATTGGACCGAAGCACCTGTCAGTCACACATACAGTCAGTCAGATCTTTTCATCTCCTGATTATAACAACACGTTTACTAATCTGAGTCGTCCTCACCATGAGGTTCAGGTGTAGAGGCAGACTTGGTCCTCCCTCCTCGACCCGCCCCCCACACTCCCGCAGCAGCTCCCGGCCTCTCTCGCTCCTTCTGGGGGGGTCGTGACCTTTCACCCTCCTGGCCTCGGCCACGCCCCCTGCCCTGCTGTCGCCAGGCAGGCTCCATAGCAACCGCCTGAGAAACTCTACAGAAGGGGAACGAGACATTATTCATCATTATCATAAAAACAAACAGGTTTCTGGTTGGAGTCTGGTGTGCAAACAGGAGATAATCTGCTAGTTATTCTAGTATAAAAGCACTAAATTAACAGAATTTTGAGTGGAGTTTGGTGCAGAGAGAACACTGCCTTAAATGTGCAGGTTTCTGAATGGAGTCTGGTGTGCAGACAACTAATATTGGTTAGTGATTGTAGTACGACAGCAATAAATGTGCATCTTTAAATGTCTACACCAGATTCCAGTGACAATCTGCTAGTTATTGTAGCTCAGCAGCAGTAAAATATCATATTTTTGACTGGAGTCTGGTGTGCAAACAGGAGATAATCTGCTAGTTATTCTAGTATAAAAGCACTAAATTAACAGAATTTTGAGTGGAGTTTGGTGCAGAGAGAACACTGCCTTAAATGTGCAGGTTTCTGAATGGAGTCTGGTGTGCAGACAACTAATATTGGTTAGTGATTGTAGTACGACAGCAATAAATGTGCATCTTTAAATGTCTACACCAGATTCCAGTGACAATCAGCTAGTTATTGTAGCTCAGCAGCAGTAAAATATCATATTTTTGACTGGAGTCTGGTGTGCAGATTTTGTTAGTTATTGGAACATAGCAGCAGGTAATTAACAGAAGTTTGACTGGAGTCTGGTGTGCAGACAGAAGCTCTGTTTATAATGTTTCACAGCAGCAGTAAATGAGCTGATTTTTGACTGGAGTCTGGTGCAGACAGAAAAAGATGTTTAAACTGTAGTACAGCCGCAGTAAAGGTGCAGATTTTTAAGTCTAGTGTGCAGACAGGAGTTAATCTGCTAGATATTGTATTAATAAGCAGTAAATTAGCAGAATATTGACTGGAGTCTAGTGTACAGACATGAGATCTATTAATACTGTAGCACAGCAGCCATATATTGGCAGATTTCTGACTGGAGTCTGGTGTGCAGACTTCTAGTAATACTGTAGCACAGCAGCTATAAATTAGCAGATTTTTGACTGGAGTCTGGTGTGCAGACATGAGTTAATCTGCTAGTTATTGTATGGATAAGCAGTAAATTAGGAGAATATTGACTGAAGTCTGGTTTGCAGACAGGACATCTATTAATACTGTCGCACAGCAGCCATACATTGGCAGATTTCTGACTGGAGTCTGGTGCAGACAGAAGGTAATCTATTAGCTATTTATTGCAGCACAGCAGCTGTAAATGTGCAGATCTTTGACTGAGTCAGGTGTGCAGACAGGAGCAAACTGTAGCACAGCAGCCTTAAAAGTGAAGGTTTCTGACTGGAGTCTGGTGTGTAGAAAGCTAATATCGGTTAATGATTGTAGCATGACAGAAGTAAATGTGCATCTTTAACTCCTAAACCAGACTCCAGTGATAATCTGCTAGTTTATGTAGCACAACAGCAGTAAAATATCAGATGTTTGACTGGAGTCTGGTGCAGACAGAAGTTCATCTACTAGTTAATGTAGCAACGCAGCATTAAATTAGCAGATTTTTGAATGGAGGCTGGTGCAGACAGAAGTTCATCTACTAGTTAATGTAGCAAAGCAGCATTAGATTAGCAGATTTTTGACTGGAGTCTGGTGCAGACAGAAGTTCATCTACTAGTTAATGTAGCAAAGCGGCATTAAATTAGCAGATTTTTGACTGGAGTCTGGTGCAGACAGAAGTTCATCTACTAGTTAATGTAGCAAAGCAGCATTAAATTAGCAGATTTTTGACTGGAGTCTGGTGCAGACAGGAGTTCATCTACTAGTTAATGTAGCAAAGCAGCATTAAATTAGCAGATTTTTGACTGGAGTCTGGTGCAGACAGAAGTTCATCTACTAGTTAATGTAGCAAAGCAGCATTAGATTAGCAGATTTTTGACTGGAGTCTGGTGCAGACAGAAGTTCATCTACTAGTTAATGTAGCAAAGCGGCATTAAATTAGCAGATTTTTGACTGGAGTCTGGTGCAGACAGAAGTTCATCTACTAGTTAATGTAGCAAAGCAGCATTAAATTAGCAGATTTTTGACTGGAGTCTGGTGCAGACAGGAGTTCATCTACTAGTTAATGTAGCAAAGCAGCAGTAAAATATCAGATTTTTTGACTGGAGTCTGGTGCAGACAGGAGTTCATCTACTAGTTAATGTAGCAAAGCAGCATTAAATTAGCAGATTTTTGACTGGAGTCTGGTGCAGACAGGAGTTCATCTACTAGATAATGTAGCAAAGCAGCAGTAAAATATCAGATTTTTGACTGGAGTCTGGTGCAGACAGAAGTTCATCTACTAGTTAATGTAGCAATACAGCAGTAAATTAGCAGATTTTTGACTGGAGTCTGGTGCAGACAGGAGCTCATCTACTAGTTAAAGTAGCAAAGTAGCAGTAAAAAATCATATTTTTGACTGGAGTCTGGTGCAGACAGGAGTTCATCTACTAGTTAATGTAGCAAATCAGCAGTAAAATATCAGATTTTTGACTGGAGTCTGGTGCAGACAGAAGTTCATCTACTAGTTAATGTAGCAAAGCAGCATTAAATTAGCAGATTTTTGAATGGAGTCTGGTGCAGACAGGAGTTCATCTACTAGTTAATGTAGCAAAGCAGCATTAAATTAGCAGATTTTTGACTGGAGGCTGGTGCAGACAGAAAATAATCTGTTTCAACTGTTGTACAGCAGCAGTAAATGTGCAGGTTTCTGCATGGAGTCTGGTGTTCAGCCTTCTATTAATACTGTAGTCTAGCAGCATTAAATAGGAGAAGCTCTGTTTGTACTGCAGCCTAGCAGCAGTAAAGGTGCAAATCTCTGCCTGGAGCCCTGTGCAGACCGTAGGGACTGTGTGTCTTGTATGGACTCTGTACATTCAGTGTACTGAACATGTACAGCTGGACTTAACCCTTTACCTGACGCTGGCCAGGTTCAACTGTTAGTGTAGCAGCGAGGTGACCCATCAACAGCCCGGAGCCTCTCTGTGATTAATAATATGCTACCGGACCGTACCGTCCCTCTCCTCGGTCCTCATAGCCGGTTATAAGCGGTAAACCGGGCCGGTTTTATGGCCAAGTTCAGCTCAAACTGTTGCTAGCCGGCTAGCTCCGGGAAGCTAACTCCTGTCATCAGGAGTAGCAGCAAAAACAGCCGTAAACAAACACCGCATCCGGTAAACAACAGACATTTAAACATAAACATGCACCCGAGCGGCCCTCACTAAAAGTTTAAAGGGTTAAAAGTGGAAGAGAGAAGTAATTTAAGATGTTTGTGAGACACACACCTCAGCAGTCTGGAGCAGCAGCACTGGAGTCTGACGCCTGGTTGGCATGCGCAGCGCCCCGCGGTGCATGCCGGTACTTGTAGTCCTTAATACAACTGCAGCTACCTGAGGTTTTGTGTGCAAAAACTACAAATCCCACCACGCAACATGGAGCACGCAGACCGTGAGTGCGACGTGTCAGCGGCAGCAGCTGGGACGATTCATTCATATTCATCACAATAAATAAATAAATAAATACATGAATAAGTAAATAAATAAATAAATAAATAAATAAATAAATAAATAAATAAATAAATAAATAAATAAAATATTTATTTTCAAATTATTTACATTTTTTTTTGTTTTATTTTTTAATATTGTTTATAGATTTATGTAGATGAAGCCAATGGAATGCAATTCAAGTCAATATTGAATAAATAAATAATTAAATAAATAATAATTTTTGATTTTTTTATTCATTCATATTTATTTTGTTATATCTTTAAATAGTATTTATAGATATCTATAGATGAGGCGATAGAATGCAATTCAAGTCAATATTGAATAAATAAATAAATAAACAAACAAAATAAATGACTAACAAATCAATAAATAGAAAAAAATATTTTTTTGATTTATTGATTAATTTTAATTTAATAATCTTTATTTTGTTATTTTTTTAGTATTATTTATAGATTTCTATGGATGAGGCGATGGAATGCATTTCAAGTCAATATTGAATAAACTAACTAACTAACTAACTAACAAATAATAAACATATTGATTTACATTATTGATTTACTGATTTAACTTTTCTTTCTTTATTTTATTATATTTTTTAATATAATAAAATTTTTTAAATTCAATTCAAATCATTAATTTAGATGGAGCCAATGGAATGCAATTCATAAATAAAAAATATTCATTTTCTTATATTGTTTTACTGATTGATTTATCTTTAAAACATTTTTTTTATATAGTCAATATTAAATAATCAAATACAAATAATGTATTTATTTCATTTTAATTTTTAAATATATATTTATATTTATTCATATTTTTATATAATTTTAAGATTTCTGTAGAAATTGAGCAGCAGCAGTCTATTTTTAGTCTATTTTATTAAGAAAGTTGAAATTTCAGTTTAAATCCAGCAGATGGCGCCGATGGAAGGCGGATTAAGTCAATATTGAATAAATAAAAATAAAAAACTACATCATTTTATTTAGAGTACAAGTATTAATACTACTGACACTCTGTTACAAATACTCTGCATGCAAAATATTACTGCAGTGAAAGTATGAAAGTATTGACATCAAAATATACAAAAATAAATGTACTCATGCAGAACGGCCCATTTCAGTATAATATGTATCATATTATTGGATTAAAATATTAAAAGTAAAAGTACAAAATGCAGAAAGTAATTGAGGAAATGTACTAAGTTGCATTCCACCACTGTATACATGATTATATTTCAATTCCTGATTATATTTTGTATTGTTCATAAGAATTGTTAATCTATTATAATTATTATCATTCTAACTAATCTATGTAACTATTGATTAGATAGTCTGAATTTACAAAGGTATTAAGTAACAGGTAGAATATTGAACTCTGAGGTGTGCTGGAGTAGAAATAGAAAGTGAAGTACCTCAATATTTGTACTTAATTGAATAAAATAGAATAAAAGAGGCATCTCTGTGTTTCCTTATAAAATATCTTTATTTCAGCGCAGTGTTTCCACAATTCATTCAATTTCATTAGTTTCCTCTAATTAGCTTTAACGACTTCTTACACAAAGCAGTGATGTGATTGGCCGGACGGGCCCTGGCAGAAAATACATGATTACACATAATAAATAAAATTGACTTGACATACAGGAAAAGGCAAACATTGTCTTTGTAGAGCATCAAGCTACAGGGACCTTTGACCTCTACTGGTTTAAAGCAGGTGAAGCGAGACGAAAGGATAAACGTCAAGCACAATTAAATGTGTTTGTTACATAGATTTATGTTTTTACCAGAAACATGCAGTGACATAAAACTATCCAGGTGAACGGAAGTTGTGCTTATTATTTAACAATTAAAATATAATCATAACCATTCTTTCAATTCGGTTCCATGACTCTCTAGGCTGTGATATAAAACCATCCCAGTCCTCCTGCTGTTCCTCCTCCTACTTCTTCTCCTCCTCCAGGTGTTTCTCAGGCGTGGGCGGGGGCGGGGCGTCGCCTGGGGCCGGCGTCAGCTTCTTCTCCAGCCGGGTCACGCGGTGCTTCAGCTTGCTGTGCGTGGCGTCGTGCTCGGCCAGCAGGCGGGCGTAGCGCGTCTGGAGGGCATCCAGCATGCTCGTCATCCGGTCCACCTTCTCCTCGATCTCTTTGGGGTCGGGGCCCTGCGCCGCCACCTGCAGGACGGACACGGGCGTTACTGTCGGGCACTGTCTATTATTTTTACACAGCTGATGAGTTTTGCTGGTGCTACCAATCAACTTACGCTTTGTCTTTGGACCAAACACCAAACACTTAGACTGTGACTTTAGGTTCTTTTTGTGCTGAGACAGTACCTACTCTGAAATAGGAGTTTAAAATCAATAAAACAACATTATAATAATAACAATAATTCATAGTTTTTGAAAATGGAGGTTCTTAGAACTATGAACGCCTCCTGCTGCTTCAGTATTTGTTGGAACCAAAACGTGTGACTGCTGACATTATTATCATTTCCCACTGACATTATTATCAATGCCAAATGACATTACTGCAGCCAAAACTATCTGTCTACTGACATTGAGGTATGTTTATTACAACAAATGCAAAACATAACAAGTATTTAGGAAAAAATAAAAATTTTCAAAAAGTTCAAAAATGGCATAGTCCAAAGAACTACTCCATTTTACTCACTGTGGCCTCTTTTTTTTCTTTCTTTTTTCTTCTTTTCCCCTGTAAGTCCTGCACCTCTATGTAATCATCACAACAATGGCTAAAAGTATGAAGAACTCAAATGCCCCTTTGTGCAGAATCGCAGTTATAGTCAAATAAATCATACAAATTGAATCTATATATAACCTACACAATTTCCAAGTGCCCACAAGTGTTACCAATATTAGGGAAACAATGGGGCCTCCACATGCTATACACATTGAACTAGCTACGTTTTTACGACCTTTACTCAAACCTCTATCGTCCGCTCCTCTCAGGTCTGTGTAAACATCCTGCAATTCAGTCAATATTTCGCTGAATTTTTGTCACATAGCTGTTGGTCTCAGCCGAGTCATTCATAGCTTCCCATTTCTGTTAAGAAGCCCAAGCCTGGTAGCAGCTGACATTACAGAGAAGACAAGTGATACTGTTGACACGAACACAGCTGACAACTGACATAGTGGGGACCAGAACAAGCAGCATGTTGACCTTGTGGGGACAAAAGACCTGATAGCCCACTGACAAACCTACCAAACCTAGTAGAGCATTTAAAATGGCCCAAACTGGTAGTTTATTGATATTGTAAGGACTAAGCCAAGTTATCTACTGACCATGGGCACCTTTGACCTGAAAGTCTGGCACAACAGCCTCAACTTCATGTTGATAATGTCTGATTAAAATTAGACGTGTGAGCGTACCTCCAGGTCCAGCAGCCCGTCCTTCATCAGGATCTGCCTCCCCTTCTCCTCCAGCAGGGCCTTGGCGTCCGGGTACTCGGTCAGCGCCTGCATCAGGTCGTCTTTGGACAGACAGAAGAGGTCCGAGTACCCGATGCTCCTGATGTTTGCCGTCCTCCTGTTTCCTGCCTTACTTCCTGTTCAATAAAATAAAGATAATTCACTGATCTGCTTTCTGCATATTTAACCGCTTCAAGGACATATAGAACTTACTCTGAGATCCTTCGTCTCATGGAACCTTTAAAGGATCCCTAGAATCCACAGGACCTCCTCATGCCAAAGGACCACTAGGAAATCTTACAGCTCCCCTAAAACATCTTCATAGACCCATATAACATTCTCAAGGAGTCTTGGACCCCTAGAATCCATAGAAATAATTCACAAACTCCTAAAACCTCTTCAAGGGACCCTGAAACTCCATAAGGAACCTTGAGTACATCTTCAAGGGCCCATATCTTTCTATATTCCTCAAGGACCACTGGATCCTTTAGAGAACCCCAGAACCTCTTCTGGGACCCTTAGAACTTTCTCTGAGATATCTTGATCCTTAAAGACTCTTTCTTCTTAAAGAACCAAAGAATCATAGATCTTAGTTGAGAAGCCATAGACCCTTTAAAGCAACTTTAGGATCTCTTCAAGGCCACCACCCTTCTCTACATCTATTAGGACCCATACATCTTCCTCAAGGAGCACTGGATCATTTAAAGGACCCATAGAACTCTTTCTGAGATCTCTGTATCATTTAAGAGAACCTTTTCAAGGACCCCATCCCTTCTTATGGGATCCCTGGACAAAGTTAAGGGTTAAAAAGCTTCACAAGTCTTGATTTGCTTTGCATCTTTTGGCCTTTGTCTTGTTTCCATGAGCACTCACCTGCCCCCCCTGCTGGACTTCAGTTTTTATTTATTTATTGTTATTAATATTGCATAATTTATTTTTTTAAGACTTTCAGTTCCTTAAGTTTTGATGTATGTATTGTTCTTAAAGGTCCTTAAGGCCTCACTGTGGCACAGCAGGAGGAAGAAGAGACACAGCGTCCAACACTGAGTCAGGAGACGACCGAAGCGTCTTTATGCAGCGTTCCTTAATGAACCGCTGAGCTGAGAAACATATTCTGCACAAGGGAAAAACTTTAGTTTGAAACTCTGCATGACCACAGTTTACCTTTAATGGCCAGGATGCTGATCTCTCCGAAGTAGCTTCCGTCGCTCAGGACGACAAACTGCTTGATGCCGTCGTCAGCGACCACCGCCAGTTTCCCCTCCTTGATGATGTACATCTCTCTGCCAATGTCGCCCTTCTTACAGATGTAGTCTCCTGGACTGTAGACCTGAGGCTGCAGCTTCAGCACCAGCTCCACCAGCAGACCGGCCTCGCAGTCCGCAAAGATCCGAACCTGCAGCACCACACAAAAAAAAAACCTTCTGTAAATACAAGTTGTTTTCTTAACCCATTTCAGCCGGGAAAGCATTACCGCAGTTCTACCATTAAAACCGGGAACGCTGTTGCATTATTCTACCATTAATGCCGGGAAAGTGGATACGTCATTTTGTAGTATTTGTAGTTTTTTCCACCTATTTTCTGTCTCTTGGCCAATGAAATGCATCAGAATACATGTGGGAGTGTCGCTATGCAACATGGGACTTTTCCAGAACTGAAATCATGGCAGAAGACAACTATAGCAGAGGGAGCTCAGATCAGGCATAAGCTCTCAAATACTTTTTGAATTTCATTTCTACTGTATCTGCTACAGAGGCTGAAAAATTTATTATTTAGTAGGCGTTGACACTTCTGTTGAATTTCCATAAAAACTTCAGGTTTTAGGGGGTTATTTTAAAATCGCCCATAGGTTTTACAGGCATTTTTTCCAGGCGTTTTAGGCCTTAATGGATTAATGAGGAGTGATGTTGAGTGTGTGCAGACCTTCTTCAGGGTGTCCAGGTGGACGTTGATGGCGATCTCGGCTCTCAATTTGTCAGGCAGGAACTTCAACACCTCCCTCTCATCCACTGCTTTCTTATTGGTCCACAGGAAGTCAAACCATTTGATCACTCGCTTCTCGAGGTCCTTAGTCACCTGGAGGGGTAGAGAGGTGCAGGAGTTTATGCAAACTGTGAGCATGACATTGACAGAAACATTAAATAGCTACTGGTCCTCTGACTGACCTTACGGAAGCTCATGTATTGTTTGATGGCGTCGATGCGAGCCTGGAAGCTTGCTCTGGCAGCGTTCATGTTGGTGATCATCGAACCAACGTTACCGACGATGGTGGCAAAGATCAACACACCCACCTGGAGGAGAAGAGAACAGTACTTCAATAATACTCCACTGTCATTGGGGGACCCAAACGTGGTAGACCACTGACATACGGGGGACCCAAACCTGGAACATAACTAACAGTGGTATACTACCACAGTGTACCCTATAGTGACCAAATCTTGGTACACCACTGACATTGGGGGGGACTCAAACCTGACAGACCACTGACATTGGGTGGACCCAAACCTTGTAGACCACTGACATTGGGGTACCCAAGCCTGGAACATCACTGACATGGGGGGACCTAAACCTGGTAGACCACTGACGTGGGGGAAACCAAATCTGGAACATCACTGACATAGTGGAAACCAAGCCTGGTAGACCACTGACACTGGGGGGACCCAAACCTGGTAGCATCGCTAACACTGGTATAGCACCACAGTGTACACTATGGTGACCAAATCCAGGTAGACCACTGACCACTATAAGCCACACCCACCAGGAAGTCAGCGACGACAAAGATGTATTCTGAGTTTTCCTGGGGGGGGGGAGTCTCTCCAATGGTGGTGAGCGTCAGCGTGGACCAGTACATACTGTAGGCGTACTTTCTGATCAGGCGACCAAACTCCGGATCTGATGGGTCAGGATAGACAAACCTGTCCGCACCAAAACCTGGACGGGGGTGGGACAAGACAAAGTTTCAGAGGCTTCAAAATGACGACCACAGATCAGACGACCAGAGGATTCAAACAGCGAGCCTACCGATAGCCTTGGAGAAGGAGTAGTAGAGGCAGGCGTTCCAGTGGATGATGATGACGATGTACATGACGAGGTTGGAGATACGGAGGGCGTTGGGGTAATTCGTCCTGGTCTCCGTCCTCTGGAAGAACTCCAGCATCCTGAAACAAAGACAAAAGTCTTAATCAAACTTTGAAAGCAAATATCAAACAATATATCACTGCTTTTATTTAAGCCTGTTTCAAATTATATTCGTTCATTCACTGATTATCCAGATTCGGGTTGCAGGGGCTGGAGCCAAACCTAATTTAGAGTTAAGTCAACGCTGCATGTCTTTGGACTGTGGGAGGAAGCCAGAGGATCGGGAGAGAAATCTCACTGACACAGGGAGAACATGCAAACTCCGCACAGAATGACCCAGAGTCCAATATGAACCCAGAACTTTTTGCTGTGAGACGACAGCGCCGGTCATGCCACTCATTTTACAGTGGGATTTGCATTTATGGTTGCACAAAAGTTAGAACAGGATCAACATTTAAGTAACACTACCAAACAACACACTGCGGTGGCCAATCATGTACCTGCCAATTAGAGCTGCAAACAGCAGGACTATCAAATGCAAGAACTGTGAATAAAGTGTTATTTTTCATATGTAGTCACCTTAACCAGTTAAAATGCCCCATTTTGATCAGTGTCTGAAGTGGAAATAATACATTTAATGACAGTTTATAAGGTGCAACTGATCCAGTACTTGTTTCACCAGAGTAGAAATATTTTGTGGCACCTGTTGAACCTAAACAGCTTGTTGAGGCGGATTTCGGGGTACTTCGTGCCAAAGACGAGGTACAGCATGTCTGTGGGAACCATGGAGACCAGGTCCAGCTTGAACTGGAAGCTCTTCATGTAACGATCTCGCAGCTTCTGCTCGTCCTTCACCAGCAGACCCTGCTCCAGGTAACCTGCACACACGGCAACAAACTAGGCTTCACGTGTATGTATGTGTGTGTAAGATCAAACGTTAATGCATCAGTGTGCACAGCAAACAATCTGTTGGTGTGTGTCTGAGTGTGTGTTCGCACCGGTCCTTGTTCTGAAGATCATGTCGGCGATGTAGATCGCGTCACTGAACAAGTCCACAAGGAACCATTGCATCAAATAGTCTGACTGCAGCTCCTCGAAACACGCCCTGAAACACACACATGGTACACAGAGTTAGGTACACCAAGTCTCCTTTTCTGTCGATGAAAGTGAGTTACTAATATCCTGGAGACTCGTCTGTTCGCCATCTGACGTCATGTGGACTAAAAGCTGGTGTTGTTTGGACCTAAACCTGGCAGCCCTCACACATAGCTGGGACCAAAGAACACTGAAGTGGCACTTTTCGTCTGTCCGTGATTTCTAAACTGTTTTTCATTAGGAGCTGTCGTTTTGTGTTGTTCGTTTTTTTACACAGCTGACAGGTTTTTCCGGTGCTACCAATCAACTTACACTGTCATTGTCTCCGGATCAAAGACTTAGACTGTGACTTTAGGTTCTTTTTGTGCTGAGAGACTACCTACTCTGAAATAGGAGTTAAAAAAGGTCCACGAAACAGCGCTCTAACAACTTCAATAATTTGTAGTCCTTGAAAAGGGAGGTTCTTAAAGCTATAAAAAAGGTCCTCCAGTCCAAAAACGTCTCTTTGGTTTCAGCATTTGTGGGAACCAAAACGTTTTGCCCACTGACATTATCAGTGCCATATGACATTACTGCAGCCAATAAATAAAGTTTGAAGAATACTATCTGTCTACTGACACTGAGGGGACCCAAGCCTAGTAGCAGCTGATATTATAGGGAAGACAAGTGATACTGGTGGCACTAACACAGCTGACAACTGACAAAGTGGGGACCAAAACTGGCAGCTTGTTGACCTTGTGGGGACAAAAGACTTGGTAGCCCAATGACATTGTTGGAAACCCAAACCAAACAAACCCATTACAGTTTTAAAACGGTGGGGGCCCAAACTGGGCACAAGTGATGTTTTTGGGACCACATCTACCTGCCCACTGACATGGAACCCTAAGCTGGTAGACAACTGACATTTTTATACCTCGAGAATCCACAGAAATCCTTCACAAACTCCATTAAACTTCATCAAGGGATCAAGGGACACCCCATAAAGAACCTTTAGAATTTTTTAAAGAACGTGTACCACTTTCTTAAGAACACATAGGCCTTCCCCTGAGATCTGGAACTTCCTTGAGGAACCTTAGATCCTTTAAAGCACCCGTATAACAACTTCAGTGACCTATAGAACTTATTCTGGGATTCTTAGTTTCTTGGAACCTTGAAGTATCCCTAGAATCCACAGGACCTCTTCCTTAAACATGCCCAAAGGCCACTGGGAAATTTAACAGCCACTGACATTTTGGGGACCAGAACTAGTCGTTAACTGACATTGTAAGGACTCAAACCAAGTTATCTACTGACATCACCACTGGACCCTTTGACCTGAAAAGCCTGGCACCACAGCCAAACTTAATTTAGATAATGGCGTAAGGCCAGATTTAGTTCAAACAAGGATGTAGGATATTCTTAGATGTGTGTGTGTGTGTGTGTGTGTGTGTGTGTGTGTTACCTGGCTATGATCAGGGTCCAGTTGTACATTACGGGGATGGTGATAACAGCCAGCCAGTGGTAGTAGGTATTACCTGCCGGGTCAATCACTGTGATCTCCTTCGCACTGGATACATACACATGATGATAATAAATTATTGTTTTTTATTGTGACATAAACTCCATATTAAATCAAACAAAGCCTCCGATAAAGCAAACCTACGCCTCTTCTTTGGCCTTCTTCTCCTTCTCTTTTTCTTTCTCTTTTGCTTCTTTCTCCTTTTCCTTCTCCTCTTTCTCCTTCTTCTTCTTCTCCTTCCTCTCCCTTTTCTCCTGCTTCTCCTTCCTGACAGGGAAGAGTAAAGACACATGGGAAAGATGATTTAGACAGAGCAATGAAGGTGAAACAAGAGTTGAGATCTGACTGAGTAGTCAGTGAGAGTTAGTCTAAATTTCATGATTACAAAAGAAGAAGAAATAACTCTTTGTTTTGTCAATGGATGGAAAGTTTAAGAAGTTTACTTACTGCTTCTTCTCCTTCATCTCCTTCTTCTCTTTCTTCTCCTTCTTCTTTTTCTTCTTTTCTTCTCTACAAGATATCAGGAAACACATCACACAAACCACCCGTGTGTAGTTTCTTCTTTACATGTATGTTTTTACAATCAGAAGTTAATAAGAGGGTTTCTGTATGTAGTCCTGTTTGTTTGTTTGTTTGTTTGTCTGTCACAATAACAATGACCACTAGAGGTCGCTGCTTTACGATGGACAACCAGCTCCTCCTGGCTCAAATGATGTGTTTTTTAATCAATTTGATTGCATTTCTTTTGTAGATATAAATACAAACAGTTGGGTGTTTGTCTTACTCTTCTTCATTGTTGTTGCTGTTGTTGGCGTTGAACAGAATTCCTGGTCCGGCTCTTTGATCGGCTCTGAAACACAGAATCAGACAACAGGAGTCAGGACGGTTCACTGTTGACTGCAGTTAACTTTATCAAACACCACAAAACCTCCTTACTGACCTCCTTAAACAATTCATTCAAGAAGTCCTCAATATTTCATCTCTGCATTCCAAAGAACATCTCATTAACATAAATCTCATTAATGACCTTTGAAAGCACCCCTAGAACCTCTTCCAGGACCCATAGAACTTTCTCTGTGATCCTCTATCTCTTGGAACCTTTAAAATACCGAGAATCCACAGAAATCCTTCACAAACCCCATTAAACTTTTTTAAGGGTTCTGAGACCTCATTAAGCACCTTTAGAACATTGTAAAGGATGTGTCCCACTTTCTCAAGAGCACATAGACTCTTCACTAAGATTTGGACCCACAGAACCTCCTGAAGAACCCATAGGACCCACCCTGAGATCTCTGGAACTTCTTTGAGGAACCTTAGATCCTTTGAAGGACCCTTATAACAACTTCAATGACCTATAGAACTTATTCTGGGATCCTTAGTCTTTTGGAACTTTTAAAGGATCCATAGAGTCCACAGGACCTCCTCATGGACCCCTTAATCATGGCCAAGGACGACTGAGAAATTTTACGGCCCCCTAAACATCTTCACAGACCCATATAACGTTCTCAATGAGTCTTAGGTTCTTGAAATAAATACTTCACAAACTTCTCAAACCTCAAGGAACCTCCTCTGAAATCATAATGAACATTGAGATCATCTTCAAGGTCCCAAATCTCTTCTTCAAAGACCACTGGATCCTTGAGAGGACCCCCGAACCTCTTCTGTGACCCTTAGACCTTTCTCTGAGATATCTTGATCCTTTAAAAGACTCCAGATTCTCTTAAACCTCTCTACACCTTTTCAAGGACCATTATAACTTTCTTGAGAACATATATACCCGTAAAGAACCAAATAATCATAGATATTTGTTGAGAAGCCATAGACCCTTTAAAGCAACTTTAGGACCTCTTCAAGGACCCCCACCCTTCTCTACCTCTATAAGGACCCATAGATCTTCCTCAAGGACCCCAGGACCCCTTCAAGGACCCATAAAACTCTTTCTGAGATCTCTGTATCAGTTAAATGAACCCTAGAACGTCTTCTAGGACCCCCATCCCTTCCTCTGGGATCCCTGGACTCTTCAGGTTAGATTTAATGATCAAAAAGCTCCAAAAGTCGTTATTTGCTTTGCATTTTTTGTCCTTTGTCTTGTTTCCATGAGCACTCACCTGCCCCCCTGCCGAACTTCGTCTGGCTCCTCCTCCATGTCTGATAGAACGATGGTGGGCGGAGTTATCCGGGAGCTGGGGGACGGGTCCAATGGAGCTACTTTGGCCATGGAGGAATTATATCCTCTGACTTCCTGTTCAAACAGAGAGAGATTATCAGACAGCAAAGATAAATGTTCATGGTTGAAGGTGTGGTGGGGGGTCGGGTTTCTGTGAAGAGTTAGAGTCTGGGTCATGGTCATCTTCTTCTATTAACAAAGTCAGCGTAACCTCCAAAACACAAGCTGCAGACTTCAGACCCCAGGTAAACCACTGTGACGTCACCCATTGGTTTTTGAATGGCGGTTACGATGCCGACCATCACCATCTTGTTGTTTTGAGCCTGAAGTGAACATATTTTTGACAAGTTGGTGTAACATATTCTCACTCCCAACTTATCACATGCGGCTGCTTGATCCGGAGCTCAGGGGTCATCAGATAGACTTCAGCACATGTGAATTCACACAGAACTACATGTTATAAAAAAGGGTTGCTGTGTGTTTCTAGAAAGCATGTTTCTTGTGTTTGTTGGATCTGTCCATCCCCAATAGACCACCCTGGTTTTCTTCAATTTCTTGTTCATTTTATTGCCTGGTACAACTAAAGGTACATTTGTTTGGGTAAATATAATGATAACAACAAAAATAGCTGATAAGAGGCGGCACTGCATGGTCAGAAGGACGTTAAAGGAGTCCTGACCAAGCGTCTGCAGTTGGGAGTGAAACAGAAACAGGATGAAGGCCATCCTGTACCGGCCGTTTGACTTCTTTCTCTCTCTGGTCGAGTCTGAACTTGCATTTGTAGAACCACAGCTGAACTGTGTTTCCTGATGTGGTGATGTCTCTAAACGAGCATGTTGGTGTTTAATGCTCCGATTGTTTCAGTCCTGCTCCTTATGTGCAGAGGTTTCTCTGATTCTCTGAATCTTTTATGGATTGTAGAGGGTGAAATCCATAACTTCCTGCAGTTGAACATTGAGAAACGCTGTTCTTAAACTGGTAACAGGTTTTCACAAAGTGCTGAACCTCGTTCCATCCTTTGGAAAAGGATCTTTTTTCTTCTTTTTTTAAAATCAATTATCTTATCAATTAACCAGTCTTTTGTAACTCCTCTCCCAACTTTTAAAAATGATTTCCTGCCATAAAATTCAGAATTAGTAACATTTACAAAAAGGAATGAAGTAAATCAGGTAAAACATCAAATATGTTGTCTTCGTGCAGATTTCAATAGAATACAAGTCAAATACGTTGAGTGATTGATTACTTTCCTGTTACTCCGAGAGATCCTCAGTTGTCAGTCTGGTTGAAGCGTTTTGTTCTCCAAAACTAAACAACATCTGTTTGTTAAGAGGACTTTCCTCTCACACATCTGACTGGACACATCTGTGGCAGCAGATAATTATCTTTCTACTGTTTCTGTTGACTGTCCGTTGTGAATATATTAATCATAATAATTGCCCTTCATGCTTTATGTCCTCACTCACCTGTCAGCTGATAATCTGTCGCCTGGTTTTCGTGGCCTAGATCCACCACCCGCCCGTCAAACTCCTCTCCATGGAAACAGAGGAGTGTACCCTCCTACTAAAACACACACACATACACACACACGCTTGCCCACGCACACACACACACACACAGCTGACTCCACGTTAAATCCTGTAAAAAGTTTGCAGAGAAAAGAGGAGAAATGGAGGGATGGGAGAGGTGAAGGAGTGTTGGGAGCGGCAGCGTCTCGTCTGTCACCCTGACGAGGATAAAGAGATTAGAGGAGGATGATACGAGGTCTCACCTGCACTCAGGATCCTCTGCACTGCTCACCTGAGAACACAGAACAGACCAGAACACAGAACAGACCAGAACACAGAACAGACCAGCACCAGGACAGAAACCTCTCAGCAAAATTATCTTTTTAAACTATTTATATTATCTGATTGTGGATGAATTATTCTGGTCAAGTTATTAGAAAAACAAATCTTGCTTTCAACCTTGTTATCCTGATGTGAATGTTTGAATTCAGCTCAGCTCAAACTTTGAGAAGCTGATCATATTTACTGTTTTTCTGCCGCTCGTTGAGCAGCAAGGCCAAAACATAAGAAAAAAATACACGAAAATGTGAATAATAACCAGGAATGTTGAGCGAGGACTTTTCTCAGAGATTCGCCAAGCTGTTTTTGCAAAAATCACAAAAAAAGTGATACATTTCCCTATAGATTATATGGGAAATCGATGTGTAGAAAGCTCCAAAACACCCCTGTTTGGGCCCATTACAATTCACCATACTTAATGTAGGAAATGATCATGTGTGAACAGTTTTAAGAGTCAGGAGACTTGAATACCTGACTCTGTCACTGGAAACTGTTTGAAAAAGGTCGGACACCTCCAAAAAATACCTGGCAGGTGATTGGATGAACCATCTGCCAATCACAGTCTGAGCAGAACCCACTTCAGCCTGTTCTCTGATCTTCTGAAGCTGTTGAAGCTGTTGCAGCATGAATGCTAACTTCTTTAGGAGCCGCAATTATTGTTTTGAGCTGATAGTCGCCTCTTTGTGTCCTCACACATAATAATGAATAAAATTAAGTCTTCAGGATATAGATTCAACTGGGCAACTTCTAATTGTTCTTTCAAGTCAGAGGAAACTAAACTGATTAAATGTTTCAGAACTTTTTCAGAAAAAGTTTCCATCTCCTGTTTAGAGCATTAACTATTTTTATAAAAAGACAAAAACACTTTAAGACAGCTTAAAAAACTTTTGTGCGCATCATGAGAATCTAATAAATTTGCACAGAAATTTGTTGCTGGAAATAAAACTTCTGATTGATCAGAAGTTCCAAGTTCGTCTTGAACGCATCACCCTGCAACTCTCATGATTTCATGAGAATCCAGCTGCTGTGTGAGGTTAAAGACTTTATTGACCAAATGGACAATTTGATCAGGAACACAGTTTTTACTATAAAATAAGACAAGATCAGATATTCCTTCATTAGTCCCACAACGGAGAGATGTTCAGTGTTACAGCAGCTGAAGTGTTTTGCATCTAAACAAGGAATATTATTAACAATTTAATAAAGAAGAAATATAAAAATTAGGAAAACTATTACAATATAGACAGACTCTACAGTTGAAATAGAGTAGAAATAGAAGGAATATCTTATCTTATCTTATCTTAAATTGCACCATTAGACAGAGAAAGATGTTTATATTGTTCAATCTCGTACTCTTCATACTTTATTTTAGGGGAAACTGTGCAGGTCACAGACTTGTTACTGTCGAGTCAGAACAACTTTTCACAACTTTTTACTGAAGGAACATTTTCAATTCAGATCTTTAACTGAGACAGAGTGTTTTTACAGTGTGGTGTTAGTACTTTTACTGCAGTACTTGATGTAAATACTCCGTCCACCTGTGGCAGGAAGCTGTCAGAGAATAAAAAAACCTGACATAAAAAGAATTGACAGGAGAGAGAGAGAGAGAGAGAGAGAGAGAGAGAGAGAGAGAGAGAGAGAAAGAGAGAAGGAGAGGATTAATCCATCTGATCCTTCTGAGTCAGCACACACACTAATACACACACACACACACACACAGACACACACACACACAGGCAGCTTTGATAGGCTTATCAGGACTTAGTCTTCTCTGTGTGTAAGTGTGTTAGCTCGTCTTTAAACAATGTTCAACTCAAAATGTTCATTAAAATGACAAAACAAAAACATATATTATTATTATTATTATTTCTGTTTTAATGGAGTGAAACTCTTCACTGTTGCTGTCAGAGTTATTATCTGAGTTATTGAAGGATCCTGTTCATTTGTTTTGTTCCTTTTTATAATTGTTTCTATCTAATGTTTCTGTGAGGTTATTTTGTCATGTTATTGTTGTGTTTGTTAGTTTGTTGTTTTGTTTTGCTAGTTTTAAATAAATTCTTGACCATTTCTAAGTGTTGTTACATCATGTGTGGATGTGAGAGACGAGGCCCTCTGCTGGAGGAGACAACACACACATATTATTATTATTATTATTATTATTATTATTATTATTAATAATAATGTTATTGTGGATTGCTGGATGTTTTCAGCCTGCTGCCGGTTATCAAACAACACATACAGAAGTAAATCACAGCTTTCTCTATGTGGCTGTTAAAAAGTTTTCATTTAATTGCTTTTCAGGTAGCTCATACAAAGATACAAAATAAAATAAAAATACAAATCTTAAAATATTCATTCTGATTTCCAGAGTTTTTTAAGACATAATAATAATAATAATAATAATAATAATAATAAAAATAATAATAATAAAATAATAAAAAGATCAAAAAGATTATTATTATTATTTAAAAAAATAATAATAGTAAACATAAAAAGAAAAAGATTTTTCAGGAAGGTCCACAAAGATCCAAAAATTGAAAAATATTTAAAGAATTGAATAAATAAACAAACTATAATAATAATAATAATAATAATAATAATAATAATGATGATGAATGAAATAAATAAGAATAATAAAAAAAAGATTTAAAAAAAGATTCTTATCTCCAGAAGATGTACAGACAACCAATAAAATAAAAGTGGGTAATAAATGAAAAAAATGAACAAATCTGAATTCTAGCAGTTTTTCGTGAAACTCTTGCAGCACACGCACACACGCACACACGCAGACACACACACACACACACACACACACACACACACACACACACACACACACACACACACACTGAGCCTCTTGTTGCTAGGAGCGGCAGCCTCCCGCAGCGTGGCCTCTGATTGGCCCGCAGCTCCTCACCGCCGGCCAATCAGAGGCCAGTGCGTCCGCCATGAGAATCCATAATAATCCTCTTCTTCTTTATAATCAATACTACTGATGATTATCAATAACATGGTTCATCAGTAAAACTGAGGTTTATGAATAATAATCCGTCAGTGTGACGATGTTTGTTTGTTTGTTTCTTCATGTTGTTTATTCCTCTGATCAACATTTATCTCCATGTAAACATAAATAATATGAACATGTGTTTACAGTTTCAGGCTGAGCAGAAACATGAAGCTTCGGCAGAATAAATTATACAATAATCATAATAAAAATAAAGGTGTTTGTGTTCCACTGCGGCTCGTTGCTGTTACCGGCTGCTGCTGTAATGGCGGAACTGTCAACAAAAACTACAAACACTAGCAGCACTTCCGGTTCCACTGACGGGCTTCACTCATTTACAAAATAAAAGCCCTTTCTGTATTTTATTTTATTTTATTTTATTTTATTTTTAATTCTATTTATTTATTGTTGTTGTTTTAGAGTAATATATGGCTGGACAGAATCTGACAATTACATAAACATATAAATATATACATATATATATTTTTTTTCTCGTATGTGCAATATCTTTAAATCGCAAAGTCCTTTCAGGAAAACAAACAAACACAAAAAATATATATTAATAATAAATACCAAATAACAGAAATGCATGTATATGTTTTACTATTTATATTCTTTATTCTAAAGCAATAAATAAATATCGAACTATATAGAGAAATAAATAAAACAATAAACAAATAAATATGTAAATTTAGAAAAAAATTATAGAATCAACAATGTGGAAATGCAGAGAGAAACAAATATAATAATAAATAAATATTGAAATATAGGAATACAGTAAAAAGTTAACAACCTGGAAATAAAAAAATAAATGAATAAACAAAATAATTAACGTAATAAAGAAAGAAAGAAAGAAAGAAAGAAAGAAAGAAAGAAAGAAAGAAAAATAAAAAAATACATGAACAAGGTAATGAGAAGTGCCAGGAGAATTTTCTTTTAATACATTTATTTTATTTATTTATTTTTATCTTATTAAATAACACAAATAAATGTTTTTTGCAGCTTTTTTTTTCATATTCCAACATAAATCATTCAAGATTTACTTCTGGCCTACTTGTTCGTTTCTACTTACAAATGAAACTCCTTCGCCCCTAACTGTATGTGTGGCCAAATGTTGGTGTTTGCTTGTTTTAACTGGAGAATAAAGTCGCAGCTCCCAGTTCAGAAACGACCGGCTTTTATTTTGAAATCCTCTCTGGCGACAGGCCGGACGCGCCGTGCCGCGCCGCGCTGCTTGACGTGCCGCTGGCGCTGATGGCGGCGGGGCTGGCGGAGGGTCGCACCGAGGAGGGACAGCGAGGAGGCGGAGAACCGGAGCAGAGAGGAGAGGAGAGGAGAGGAGAGGAGGCCCCGGCGGCACCGAGCACCGACACACACCGACACACACCGACACACACACCGACTCACACCGAGCGGAGCGGCCACAGACCCGCGGCGGAGCGGCAGCGGCAGGATGCAGCGGTACGGTTGTTTTTGTGTCTTCAGATAGCTACCGGAGCTTTACCGGAGATATAAATACACCGAGAGCTCTCACGGTGCTGCAGCTACAGGCAGACGGTCATAGTGTTTAATAATATTTACACTATGGATGATTTTATTCTCATCGTAATAAACGCTCACTGCTGTGTTTATAATATGAGGCAGAATAATGGTAAAATGTGTAATATGATGCAGGAATCAACACATCTGTCATTTCCTGCACCGCTTTAATTGTTGCTCCTCAGTGTCGCCTGTCTGAGAACCCCTGAAGGGCCCCTGACCTTCGGTTAGGCTTTAAATTAGAGCAAAAATATCCTGTAACCATGACGATTTATATTAATAAGTAGTTTATATTTAGGATTTAGTTAAGAGTGAAATAATACAAATTAATCGACATACAGGCATTATTATTAGTTAAATAATATTATATTATATTATTAGCATTATATTAGTAATTATTAATGGAATATCACGATATCTCCATACGGGGTTAAATCACGATACCAGTCCGTCAAAATAAGAGCTTTTTTATTTCAATATTCTAACATAAATGATTCCAGAGGTACTTTTAGCCTACTTGTTTTCTTTGACTTAAAATAAAACTCATTCCTCCACCTCTGTATATGTGGCCAGATGTTTTGTTTTATAAAGAGAAATTAATAAATTTCTTAACATGAAGAGAAATATAAAATAATAATGAATTGATGTGGGTATAAATATAAATAAATAAATAAAAGAATAAATAAATATAGTACTATGTAGAGAGCTAAATAAAATAAAATAAAATAATAAATTAATTTATATGGAAATGTAGAAAAAAATAATAGAATCGACTATGTGGAAATGCAAACAGTACCAAATACATTAAAAAACAAATGGAAAAAGAGGAATATATTAAAGAGTTAATCTGGAAACAATAATAATAATAATTAACGTAATAAATTAAAATTAAATAATTCATAAGTTATCATATTATAAATTATCGTATAGATTTATCGTCCAGCCCTGTTTTGTTTTTTCAGGAAACTAAAATATACAGAGAAATAAATCCAGAATAAATAAAAATCTAAATATGAAAATAAATAAATAAAAAAGTTTTAAAATGTCAGGAAATATATACAGAAATAAATACTGAATAAATAAATATCTAACTATGAAAATAAATAAATAAAATTATTTTTTTTAAATGTGGAAATATAAAGAGAAATAAATACAGAATAAATAAATATTGAAATATGAAATTCAATAAATATTTTTTTTAAATGTGAAAATATATAGGGAAATAAATGAAATTATAAATAAAAGTATAAATGTAAATCAAAAAGATAAATAATAAGATTTAAAAAAGATAATTAAAATAATAAATAAATGTGGAAATATAAAAATAAATAAAGAAAATAATTAATAATTAATTAATAAATGTAGAAATGTAATGGAAAAAAATAATGCATATATATATATATAAAATTATTTTTATTATTATTATTATATAGTAACTTTCAGCGGTGTTGGGGCTTCGGTCCTCCAGCGCTGGCTCCCGTCTCCGTCACCAGAAAATTTACTTAAAAATAAATCTTCATTGACAAATAGATTATATACAAACTAAACAGTTATTTATACAGACAGAACAACATAAGTACCAGGAGGAATATAAATGGTTTTTGCAGCTTTTTAATTTACATTTTTTGACTTTAAAATAATTTTTATTTACCGTTTGATTTCATTTTCAAATAAGGATTTCATCTACAGGACCCAAATTGAAAAGTATGTGTTTATTACACTTATCTATCATATATAACATTATTGGCTCTGCAATATATTGCACAATGTGTTGTTTTATCACATTTAATCCTTATTAAAGTCGCCCACCAGTCTCCTTTGAGAAAAACAGTAATTTTACCTCACAAAACTGGTCCCCTGCTGACTCTGTTTTTGTTGTTGTGTGATTTTGTGAATCACACCAAACTCTGTAAAACACCAAAGTCACAAAATAACACAAACAAACAAACAAACAGAGGCATCTGTGAAACACCAACTCCTGTAATCTGCGAGGTAAAATGACTGTTTTTGTCAATGGAGTCTGGTGTGTTTGAAGAGGCTTCATCTCCTCTTTATGCAAAGTCACACATTTAACTGACAGCATCATGAAGAGGAGGAAATATTCTAAATAAAATAATCTGAACTATTCCTTTAAGTTGTGCAGTATTTCAGCTCAACTCTAAACTGTTTAGAGATATAACAGTAATATTATAAAGGGCTTTAAATGATGAACTATGAAACATCAGAACAAAAAACTGAAATTATTAGATTATAATTGTTATAAATCTAAGTGTGTGTGGTGCGTTCACTGACCACGAGCCACGTTTACTATGCTGTCATTTCATAGCAGCTCCCCCAGTGTGTGTGTGTGTGTGTGTGTGTGTGTGTGTGTGTGTGTGTGTGTGTGCAGCACTGCAGCATGAGGCTGAACTTGGCCCTGTGAGAAACTCTTCACAGACCACCAACGTTTCCTGCAGCGGTGTGTGTGTGTGTGTGTGTGTGTGTGTGTGTGTTTGGTGTTGTATGTGTGTGTGTGTGTTCTTGTAAGTCTATCATTGTGGGGACCAGTTAAGTTTTAAGGCGTTGGGAATGAGGTCATTACTGCAAAGAGAGGACGGGGCTGTTTGAGGGTAAATATTTAACATAACTGAGTCATTAAAGGGGAATTCCCCTAAACGTTAAAATTATATATAAATATTGAAGGACAATAAATCAATATATATTACAACAACAAAAACCTGTTTGTGTCTAGTTCTGTCACCATAACACATTTTTTAGGAAGATATATTTAAAAAAAAAAATCACGATAAACAATAGTATTGTTGTATCAATGTTGTTTTCATTTGTAATGATATTAGAGCATAATAAGTTCATCCTTTTCCACAGCAATTCATTTTTAAATCTCGAGAATATTAAACATTGGAATATAAATGTGGAAAATAAATATTAACATATCCTAGATAAATAAACCATGAATAAAAAAACTACAACTAAAACAAATAAAATAGACTTTCAGGCTCTGTTAACAAAACATTGCACTGAGATAATCATTATGTATTATATTATTTTATTATTAAAATAACAAACAGCTGGATCGGCTGCTTGGGAAATATAGTTTTTATAGTTTTTTTGGCAATTCATACTGCCTGTCAAACATTTGCAGCTTTACTTTAAACACAAAAAAATACAAAAAGTCAATATATTGAGTCCAGAAAAAAAAAATCTTGTCCATCTTTATATATTGAACGATAAGTGGATCTAGTAATTATGGTGACAGGCCTATTTGTGCCCATGATTAGCCCCTAATATACCTTCTTCATCTCTTCTCACTGTTATCACTTTAAGAATATTATTATTGCAGGTTGTTTTTCCTTTTATTTAAAGATATTTTGCTCTAATTTGGCAGTAGATAGTTGAGAAAGGGAGAAAAAAAGAGAGAATTATATGACAAACAGCCTCATCCTCGTCGTTGGTTGTTAAGTTTATATTATAGATCATTTTAAGTCATTTTTGATCAGTTGTTCTAGTAGTTTCTGGTAGTGAGGAGATGATGGCTTTCTGTCCGTTCTTCTAAAGTTCAGCCGAGGTTACTGAGACTCTGAATCAGTCCATCAGATTAAATCTGATTTCCTCTTTGTGTTTCCACAGACAGTGGAATCACTTTAAAACAGAATCTCTTTACTGCTTTTATGGACAGTTTGAGTTATTAGATTCACCAAGAGTGTTTTCAGAATACAGAACTGTTAAAAAGTCACTAATCTGCTGAGAGAGCTGCTCTGTTTATTAAATTGAGCTTTGATGCTTTTAGGTCGGAGAAAGTCTTCAACAGTTCAACCAGACGAACAACTGAACGACCAGGTTTTAGTTAAATTAGCATCCAAATGAGTGCCAGTTTATATTATAATAATGTCTATAATAAGTCAGAAATACCAGGCAACGTGTTGCTGAAGCCGAGCTGTTTGTTGCCGCGGGAAACACATGAAGCTTTAGTGGTGCTGCTGTGTTTGCTAGTCTATAGGTTTATTAACTAGCCTTGCTCTCCTCTGTTTTGTACAGGAAGTAGTTTTCACTTCAGAGTTGCTTTTAACCCTTCTGATCTTTTCAGTGCAAATAAAATCATTTTCCCCTGGGTTTTAAAATATATTGTTAAATTAGGAACGTAAGGTATTTGCGAGCTCGTTCGGGTCTCGAAGTCCAAACTTTGGATTAGAAATCGAAGGTTAGAATATGAGCTGAACGCACCATGGACTGATAAATGAAAGTTCAAACCCCCTAAATCTACCCACTGAGGGACATATATATATATATATATATATATATATATATTTATCATCATATTACTCCACTTATTCCACAGATCAAATCGCGCTGCAGGGTGTTTGGGGGCTCGTCTGGGATTGGATGTCCAAACTTCCACATTAGAAATCGCAGGTTGCACTTTTGTAACTGGATCAGGGAATATCAGCTGAATGTGTGGTTGTATATTGTACATTGAGTGTCACATCAATTACATTTTGCTGTTGTAACTTTCCCAACTCTGCTGAGGAACCTACAATATCTAGTTATTGTCATGAACAGTGTCCAGAATATATTCTGTTTGGTTCCAAAGGACCCACAGCACCAGAGAGAACAGTAAATCTTGCTGACTCAGGAAAGAAACTAACATTCAAATATGTCCAAATCCAAACAGAAAAGAAAAACTCAATTATTGCTTTTTATGTCTCCACCTCTTCCTCCATCGAGGTATATTTTAAGGTGTCCAGGAGTCTACACCAGATTAACATCAGAAATCAAACGTTATTCAATTCAAAACTACCTTTATTCTACACACGTATAAACATAATATTAATCAAAGGTTATTTGACGGGTTTGCACTTTTAAAATTGGGAAAACATGATGAAATTGTTGTCTGAACAATCTGAAGTGACACATTGAGGCTTTTTAAAATATAGAAAGTCATGGAAAAAATGATTAGACCACCCTTTTTCCACAATGAACAAGAAATTGAAGAAAGGGTGGTCTAATTTTTTTTTCCATGACTATTTTTTGGTCATTTTGCTCATTTTTGCATCTACTTTTTGTCATTTGTGTCTTTTTTGGTCATTTTCACATCTATTTTTGTCATTTTGTGTCTTTTTTAGTCATTTTTGCATCTGTTTTTTGTCATTTTGTGTCTTTTTTGTGTCGTTTGTGTCATGGAAACATTCTTGATAATAACCAAAATCATTATGAATAAAACCATGGAAAATGTCTAGATATCAGCTCTTAAATTAGACTCTTTTTGTTGTTATCATTATATTCATCCAAACAAATCTACCTTTACTTGTACCAGGTATAAAAAATGAACAATAATCTGAAGAAAACAATGTGATTTAATAATTTTTTCCATGACTTTATATTTATTTCCTTTCCTTGCAGTAGGGCCTTATGATGATTTTTTATTGATTACCTCATTTAAGGTTAAAAAGCAATGCCAGATTTGCGTCTGAGAACTGTAATGCAATACAAATAATCAATCAAATGTAAGTTAAACTGATGTTTTAATCCCATTTATTGCAGCTTTTAGTGATTATCTGGATAATCTTGGGAATCAAAGTTATTTTTCGGCAGCTCATATGTGAAAAAGTTATATCTTCTCATGAGTATCCAGCCGTGTGGTTTCACCCTCTTTAAGGTGAAGGGCCTGGGAATGCACCACGATGGAGGACAGACGTGTGTGTGTGTGTGTGGAGAGAGAGGGTGCTTTGTGTCGCTGGTGGTCTGAGCTGCTGCAGTGTGAATATTAAACAGGCTGTAGTAGTGTGTGTAAACTATTGTCTCTCTCTCTCTGTCTTCAGTTCAGGACCTTGTGTTGGCCGCCGGCCCGCCTCGCTCCACCGCCCGCCGCTCTCCTCCAGCTGCAGCACTCACCGCGTTTAGCTGCAGGAGTCAGCACTCTCACCTGAGTTCACCAGCCGCGGTGCAGCGACACTCAGAGCGCTCCTAACAGCTCTTTAACCTTCGTGCTGCAGCTCTGAAGACGAGGCATTTTGGTGCTAACTGATCTGGAACCACTGCCTTAGCTCGTTAGCTTCTAGTTCACCATGCTCCAAACTCTGGGCCTCTGAACTGAACATCCTGTCCTCTCGTTACGTGATGAGCTCACGTTTGTTGTCAGAAAAATGACTTTGAAACAGTGAAAGTCTCCCAGCTGCTCTGAAAATGTAGATTAGCTTCATTTGCAGCTAAACTCAGCGACTCTAACCGACCCGAACACTGTTCAGAGATAGATTCTGTTGGTTTCTAGATTATCTGAAGATGTAGTTGGACTCCGACTCCAGTTACGTGTTTGGCGAGCGAACAGCTTGAGGCTAGTGGCGTGCAGGTAGCGGTGGCACCGGGCTAGGTCCGGGCAGAGCGGGGGTGCGATGGAGTACCACTCCGGTGGCAGCCTGCCCCTGCTGGGGAGACCGCGGTACTGCCCCGGGGCCAACGCCAACGGAGGATACCTGTGTGAGACGGGACACTGCTGCGGAGAGACCGGCTGCTGCACCTACTACTACGAGCTCTGGTGTAAGTCATCAGGTTACAGCTAAATGTGACACTTTATATAAGCAGCATAGTTACAGTTTTATTATTAGACAGGGGGCTGAGCTCAGGGTATATACAGAAATAGTTAAGTTGAATTTAATACCTTCACAATATTTTTTAATACCAACATGACCAACATTGGTCTGCAACTGTAGCTGTGTAACTTTTAACTTCAGTGTTGGAGGAAACTAATTATAAAGCTGTAACTTATTCCTTTAACAAATTCCATCACAATTTAAAGAGATAACCTGCAACTAATTACTGTAACCATAATCATAGAACCCAGAGTCTCCTCTAGGACTTTTTTTCAGCAGCAGGTAAAGGGTTAACTGTCCCCTGGATGGTGTGAGTGTGTAAAGATCAATCAGCAATTTATAAAGTATAAAATATGACACTCGACTGCAAAAGAAGCTGTCGACCAGTGTTTCCTACAGGATGATCTGAGACTATGATGGGGGTCTACCCCTGAGAAATTGTTTCCCCTCAAAGCCTAAATTTAGTGCCTCTCTCATTCTAATGAACTATTCCATCTTAGTCATTGCGTATTTAAAGGAATTATTGTAAAGGAGAATAAGGGTTCATCTGTTTTATTTAAGGCATCTTATTTTTCTTGTAAATTCTGTGGTGGTCTCTGCTAACACATCCATGTGCTCTTATTTTGAAAGCTATATGTGTTTTATTTTGAAGGCGGATCTAACACATTCTTACCGTAAAGCTTAGTGAATACAAGCACCGGGAAAACAAGTTGAGGCTGACTGGCCGCAGCCATCTGCTCTAACAGGCAGTCTGACCCATATACCGTCTTTGGTGAAACCTCACTCAGAAACTCCAGTGATGCTAACAGAGTGTTTGTGCTGTTGTGGTTGTAATAACATCTCAACATGTTTGACATCCTGGCAGTTAAAAAAATGTGTTAATACCTCGTCAGATGACGTTTATTACTTTTTAATACTTTTTAATGGCCTTATTTTTAGCTAATTTCATTTACTTATAATATATTTTAAATAATTAATTAATAATGAATACCTTTTAAAACCCTGCAGCAACCCTGTAGCTAAATAAAGGGGACATGCCGGACAAAGGCACCACATTTTTTACACATTTATCACCATAAGTTTAAATTTTTGATGGGAGCCACTTCATCAAGACTGCTGATCAAAGATGGCAGCCATATACAATCTATGAGAATTATTAAATAAATAAATATTTATAAATAAAATATTATCTCGTTGTTAAGCAGGGCTTTAAAGTGGCTCCCTGATATATGCTCATAATACTTAATTTACGATACTGTACTTACTATACTTTTTATGCATTTTTTTATTCTAGGACCAAAATAATGATTTGTATAACAATCATTTATATAACAAAACATTGATACTTAACAATGTGTTTCAATAAAGTAGTGTGTGTGGAGTAAGTAACAAATCTAAAAGTTTTGTTAAAAATCTAAACGTTTTGTTAAAAATCTAAAAGTTCTCTTAAAAAATCTAAAAGTTTTGTTAAAAATCTAAAAGTTTTGTATTTGGTGTGATGTTGTGTTCAGGGTCCTAGTCTCAGTATGTGGTCTGTGATCTTGTGTTCAGGGTTCTGGCTGCTGTGGACCGTTCTGATCCTGTTCAGCTGCTGCTGTGCGTACCGACACCGCCGAGCCAAACTGAGAGTCCAGCAGCAGCAGAGACAGAGAGAGATCAGCCTGCTGGCCTACCACGGAGCCAACTCCTACCCCTCCTCCATGCTGGACCTCAGTGAGACACCTACCTATCTGTCTGTCTGTCTGTCTGTCGTTCTCTCTGTCGGTCTGTTTAATTCAACTGTCAACATGAAGACAATGAGGACAGCTCTTGTTTTGTCTTTTTGTGACGTGCCGCTTTTTTAATCTGTTGCTGTGACGACTCAGTGGAAATTTACAGATTTACAGCTCGGAAGCCAGCGGAATTTTCCTTAAACCGGGAGTTTCAGGGTGTTTTTGTCACATTTTACTTTCACTGTGTCCGCATTTTTTCACTACAATATATAAAATCTATATAAATCTAAATCAAAGTCCTAAATTAAAAGTCCTGCAGCTATAACGCAGTTAGAATGACAGGAATTAGAAAAATGTTGAATTTCTCTGATAAATTATTTTTTAAAAACTGGAATAAAAGAGAATTTATATATAAACACTTGAATGTTGTAAAAAAACCCTCACAAAATGACCAAAAAAAAAGACACAAAATGACCAAAAAATGACACAAAATTACAAAAAAGACACAAAATTACAAAAAAGACATAAATTTACCAAAAAAATATGTAAAATGACCACATTCTCACCAATTGTAAATATTGAAGTATTGTCATATTTCCAGCCTCTCCTCTCTGCTCTGTGTTAACAGCCTCTCCTGTCCTCTCCTCTCTGCTCTGTGTAAATAGATTTTCAGTGAATATTTGTCACTACCTTCAGAAATATTGACCCGGGTGAAGTCTACCTGTTGGAAACACGGAATATCAGATCGATTTAGTTCAGCTAGTTGGCACAAAATCAAACCAGTTCAGGCTTGTACATCAGATGGGATCAGTAAAACTGGAATTTGACCCGAATCTGGACCATAGTGGAGCATTTAGCTGCTAAAGAGACAGATATTTCCCTTGCGGAGCCAAAAACAGAGCACAAAGAGAGCGAATGGTAGAGTGACACAAACGTAAAGAGTCCAAATGAGTCATGTTGCTCCTTAACTAAATAAAACTATTAAAATGTTTCCCACTTGTGGCCAAAAAATGATTGCAGGTTTAAAGGAATCATCTGAAAACTAGAGTTTCAAACTGTTTGTTCTGACTTCGCTCTCCTCTCCTGTCTTCAGGTTTCCTGGCGTCCCTGAAGCTGCCGTCCTATGAGGAGGTGGCAGCTCAGCCCTCCACGCCTCCTCCGCCCTACAGCTCCGTGTTCACCACCCCACGCTACCCACAGCCCCCCCGCGCCGCCGACCCCCACCTGCTCACGCAGCATGACCCGCTGCTGCACCGGCCGCTCAGCGACGGGCCGTCCTCGCTCAGTTCCGACAACAGGTAACGCTGCAGCTCACCTAACAGCGAGTACTGGTGCTTCTCATGTTTTATTAAATCAAGATGAATAATAACTATGTGTCTTTCCTGTAGCTCCAGTTGTTCCTGTGACTCCTGCTGCCCCTCCTCGCCATGCAGCTCCTCCCTTTCGGCGCCCGTCACCTACGAGACTGACACGAGCCACGCCACAACGCCCAGCGAGGCCGCGCCCCTCGCCCTCGACGTCACCATGGAGACCATCACTGCGGCGGCGTCCTGTTTGGAGGTAAATGAGACTCGATTTGCTTCTGAGAGGACGGTCGCCGCAGTGGCCGTTGACATCAGTGACGAGGATGCCGCCGGATCGCAGACGTTTGATGCCACGGATCCGTCGGTGTCCCACCAAGCCGTTACCGTGGCGGTGGTTACCAGGGTGGCCTCCCCTCAGCCTCTGCCCTCTCCCGCTTCAGAAGCAGCTCTTCTTGTTGGAACTACATCTCCCATAAAGCAACAGCTTGCCCTTGCATTATGTTCCCCAACAGCCAGCACCGGTAGCCCAGTCACACTCCCCAGTCCAAGTGTTGATGCAACACTCCTTTCCATCCAAATAATAAGCACCGAGGGTCCAGCTGAGGGCCCCGAAACTGCTTGTACCCCCAAAACCACCTCAAGATCAGGCCCTGCTACCCCAACAGATGGCACTTCTGACAGCCCGACAGCCACCAAGACCCTCAAAACCCTCGATCCAACAAGAACTTTGGATACAACCCCCAATGTTCCCAGTAGCCCGACCTCAGAACCTACACCAGATGTTGGAAGAACTTTGTCCCTGATAACGGACTCAGCAAGTCTCCCAACCCCGGACCCAAACCCTAGCCTTGTGCCAATCCCAGCACCTTCAAACCATAACCAAGCTCCAGAACCAGTGCCCAAATACCTTAGCCCCCTTCCAGGCCCAATGCTTACAGACTTTCCCGAAGCCCCAGATACCCTTCCCCAAGTACCTCCAACCCTTACCCTGGTGGCAAACCTACAACCTAAAACAACCACAGTCCCGGACTGTGAAACTAAACCCATTTTAAAACCTGCACATTCTAGCCTTGCCCTTGCTACAGATACACCTTCATTAGCCCATTGCCAGACTCCAGACCTGTCGCCTGGGTCAGGTCTAGCCCTGGATCCTCCCAGCCCAACACCAGGCTCTGTTACTGTTCTTGTATCTTGTCAAGAAGCACCTGCCGATTCAGGTCCTTCTCTTGTCCTGTCTTTATCGCCGATCAGTCCTTTGCCATCAAATGTCCAGGCTGGTTTTAGTTCTGGTTCTGGATCAGATCCACTGACCGCTCCTGCCTCAGGGCTCTCTTTATCAACACCTGCATCCTCCTCCTCTACCTGCCCGGCCATAAACATAGAGTCTGAATCTTTCAGTCCCCCCCTGATCCTCTCCCCATCATCTCCCTCATCCCTTCCATCTCCTCCCTGCCTCCCCAGCCCTCCAGCCCTGTCTTCTTCTTCCCTCCCAGCCCCGGCTTTGCTCTTGGACCCCCTCACTGCTCTGCACCAGTCCAACAAAGGTGGATCTTCCTCCGGCCATGCTTCCTCCCTCTCCCCATCACCTCGTGCCACTCAGTCCCCTCCAAAACAGACTCTCTTCTCCCCTTGCGTGGACATCTTTGAACCGGGACCTCCCAGCTGGGATGATGGAGAGGAGGACCAGGAGGAGGAGGACAACGACGAGGACGAGGATGAGGACATGGGAGCCGACGAGAGCCAGTATAGACATCGGCGACTTACGGGCGACTCCGGCATCGAGGTGTGCAGGTGTCGGGTGGAAGAGGAGGAGGAGGAGGAGGAGGATGAGGAAGAGGAGGAGGGGCAAAGGGAGGAGGATGGCAGGAAAGGAGGAGGAGCAGGGGAGAGGGAAAACAAAGGAGGTGGAAACACAGGTCTCCATGACAGTGCGGACTGCCCTGCCCGAGGCCAGATAACCACAGGGGAGGGACTCATACTGTGTAGCTCCACCTCCACCGCCACGCCAACCTCCGAGGACAGCAGCGAAGTCGTCATCGTCATGGAGACTGTGTGACTGGCAGAGTTGGGCGGATCAAACCATTTGTCACCCAGACAAAGTCAATGATGGCGTCCACCCTTAAGACTGTTTTTCAAGATCGTTCTGTAACCAGGGAGGTTTCTGAACGCCGACGATCATGGATCAGTTACGTCACATTCACAGATGTTCAGCGCAGGTGTCGGATGTTGGAAAACCGGAAGCATTCGCTCATTACAACATGGTTTCTTTAACTGTGAGCTGGAATTTTAGTCAGTTGTGATTTGGACATTTCTACACGTAGAGGCGTTTACTGAAATTTAACATCACTGCACAAAAGAGCTGGTGTCAACAATCTGTCAAGAAAAATAAGGACACCTGATCCCAACTTTGACCCCAACAGAAGTTTAACATTTTACACAAGAAATAACCACCATTATGTAACTCTGGAGAGTCATGGCTACGAACTGAGATCAGCTGATTGTGTCTGTAGATTAATTTAGTAACGTTCTCAGTCAGAGTGAACAATCCATTGAGGTACAATTTGTTTAGCTGAGGTTAAGGCGTCAAAGTTAACCGTCTAATCTTCAGCTCTAGTCTCCAAAATACTGAAAGTTGACCAGTCGAAGGTTCCCTGTGGAGTTACACTCAGTGTTGCTCGCCAAAACACATTGCCATTGTTTCATGAGGTGGATTAAACACATTGTGTATCCTTGAGGCCCGGCAATGCTGTTTTGAAGAGGCACTACTCCAATTTTACACACATTGGTTTAGCTTAATACCTGTGTATCAAACAGGTGCATTTACCACAGAGGAAGCATCCGGTGAACGATGCTGTCTGTTTTTTTTTTAAAATGTTGACTTCAGTACTCCTTTAAACATGCACTGTTTACCTCCATATTTACTAGCTCGTTGTCTTATTCTCCCGCGTCTTCGGCTACCACATCGATATATTTTTTGGCCTGTTATTGCCACAAACGGTTGATCAGTAAAATTTGTGAAATCAGGGGATGTTATATAATATAATCTATACACACCTTTGATCTCGTCACCCACCTGCATGAGCATACCAACCATACGGGGAATTATAGTGTTGTTACTGATAAAAAAATCAGAGGGGCACTTAAGACTTTAGCCAGCAGGCTAATTAAGCCACTGAATGGATTTTAATGTTAACTGGCAAATGCTAGTTTCCAGTAGCTCCCGTGTGGCTTAATTCCTGTCACATTTAATAACTTCACAGTGGTAGTTAGTCGAAAAGATGCTTTGGCTAACAAGTACGCCAACCACATAAGACAAAAATTGGCCATTTAATTATTCATTAAACAGATACAAACGCAGTCCAACAAAGCTAATTCGGCGTTGTTATATGGGACTAACAATAATGATCCGTTAGAGAAATAAATAGAGCTCAGAGTCGTAACTGCAACTGAAAACCAACTTTGCATTGAATAATGCAGAAGGGCCAGAAAAAAAAGAAAACTAATTGATGCCTGACATCAACTAAAAACAACTAAAGGTAATTAAATGCTAATTTGTAGTAACTGTTTCCTAGATCGGCCTCTGTTAGGTACTATGTTCCCTCTCCGGTCACATCTGCAACGCCGCACTTTTCGGTGTTTTGCTGTCATTTCGAATAACATCTCCAACACCTCTGTAGGTGGAACTGATTTATAGATATTTAACAATCTACGTGTGAAATGTCATTTGTGTACATGGAGATTTAAACGTCTAATTACAAAAGAAGTAACTCTGATGAGAGAAAGCAGTAAGAACGCTCGGGCAACATCTGTGTTTTATTATTGTGAAGGACAAAAGTTTGGTCAGATGTTTAATAACGGTGATTTTTATTTGGCTTACCAAGAAACATCCAGTTTCCCCCAAAAAATCATCAGTCCCATTGTTTTATTGTTTTACAGCGAAGAGATGAAAGTGACCAATCCGGGCGCAAGCGTCCTTTTGCCGACTCCGGTAAACTTGAGGCTAACAGACACGGTTAAAATGCTATACGGTTTGAAAGATAAGAAGTTAGACTCTAGTTTAACACCACTTACTTAATTGGAAACATAACATGATCATTTATATGAGTAGTTAATTTGAAATTCCGATAGAATATTAGACAAAGCCGGCTGATGTAGGTTTCAGTGATGCTAATGGATCTATCTCTATATGTCCATCAGCAGTATCCTTTCTGCAGTTATACAAGTCTTGAGTGATCCAGTGACGCAGTTTGTAAACATGGGAGTCCTCCCCTTTGTTGCCTTCTGTCCTACATGAGGCTGCGTTATGCCATGACAGAAGTGACATTTTCTGTCTTACGTCCGTCTGTCACAGACAAGAAAAGAGCGACTTTAAATAGTCGAACATGTCTCAGAAGACGCTGCGCTCGTCTCGGGTGATGACGGAGGTTTTTGGGAACGTGCCGGGGACAAACGGGCTGTTTTGGAAGCTAAGAGTGACTGATGTAGGAGGATGATTCACTCTGACTGACAGAGGGAAGACTGATTCATTCATTAGAGGGACGTTTTGATGAAGAAGTCTGTCAGCAGAGCGGAATTAGTGGGTGAAACGGGAGAGACGGTTCCTCAAATTTGATGTGTTCGTGGCAACTTGATCCTGCATGGAAGGCTTCGGGGTCGGCGGTTCAGTTGGTTTTCTGTGCGTCAGTGTTGTC
The DNA here is from genome assembly GCF_030273125.1 of Centropristis striata. NCBI lineage: Eukaryota > Metazoa > Chordata > Actinopteri > Perciformes > Serranidae > Centropristis > Centropristis striata. The sequence continues at coordinate 31,355,587 of NC_081533.1, forward strand.
AGAAGAGAAAAGCTTTTTGCATAAATAGGAATAAACAATGGGCACTTTTAGACAGAAACAAAGCACCAAACAACAGTGACGGGAACACGTCATCGCTCCCGTCTTTGTCTCTTTCTCTGGATTTGAGGTCAGAAACAACAAAACTCCACACAATCTACATTCAATTTAAATATTCCCTTTCTCTATTCACATCATTCACAACCCTTAATTCTACTGATGGATTAATTGTTTAAGTTTACTTCCTGCAGAGCTGTTTCAGGACCTTGGAATGACAAATGTGTTCAACAACTGGAGAACAAGTGATTTGGGATTTATTTTTAGGGCCGTCGTTGTAACATAGTGATGTTTCGTACGCTGTCAGATTGATGGAGGTGTCGATATTGATATTTTGTGACAGAAAGACATAAAGGTAGAGTATATTTTGTCAATGATAGAGAGTTGCTAACATTTGTGTAGTACAAGATGGTGTATTCCAATCACTTTGGGATCTGTAATTAGTGAAGAGCAATATTTTTCATCAGCAAGAGTCTGTGTGTAAATACCCCCTCTCCCCTTTCAAAAAGAAGAAAACTGCTTCAGAAAGCGCTAGAGCAAAGCAATGTATTGGCACTCCAGATTAATTGGAATATTGCACAGCAGATCGGACAATTTCTACGCACCTTTACCCAATGAAACCTTTCCAAAACCCTCTGGACAAAGCAAAAACCTTGGAGATGTAAGGACAGAGAGAGCTGGTGCAGTTTTTAAGGGACAAGTCATTGTCAACAGGCTTCACAGAACGCCATCACGCATTTGTAAACTTTGTAACCGTCGGTCAAAATGTACGAAACAAAACATAGCTCGTCCTTGTCATGATAATCACTTGTTAAACAAAACACTCACAGACATTTTGTTGTACTTTTATATGAGATGAGATTTGTATTGATACCATAAACCGCTTTTTCAGAAATCCTGTTCAAACAAAAGAAGAATACACCTCATTGTTGTAGCAGCAGATGTGTGTTATTCTGAAAACCAGACGTGTTGGAAAGGACACCTGAGAGTAGAGTCTGACCTTTAAACTGACCCGTGTGCAGTGGCATCAGACTGTGGCGGACCGTGGGAACTTTAACTTCCTCTCAGGGAGTAAAGACTTGGAGCTCCGCGGTGGTGCAGAGAACTGGTCACCTGACGATTGTCTCAGTCAGTAACTCGACCTTCTCTGATGTAACAACGTCGAGTCTGACTGGTCCTTAAACCCCGTGTCCATGCTGCATCACAACGCGGACTTCACCCACTTGCTGCAAAGGATGATGGGTATACCTTCTGCTCATATGGATGCCCATGATGGACAAAGCTATGTTGGACTACACTATGACAGAAGCAATGTCCTGCCATGGAACGGATGAACTCGGCGAATGGCAGCAACAGATCGGACCGTTTCTGTGCTTGGAAACCGACGTGCACAAGATTGGATTCATACAAGGACGGATACAAATCCAGTATCTTGATTTTAAACCTTTTGTGGCTAAACTCAGAGGGAGGAATCTGGTGATGAGCAGATGTGGTTTCGGAGAGAGAGCTCAGTCTGATTCCCCCGGTGGCGTCTGTGATCAGATGGAGGTCGAGAACGACACCTTGTTCGACCGAGTCCAGGCCGAATCTACAGAAAAAGAGATGGTAGAGGCCAAGGAACCTCCACGAGAAAGCTCCAGGGTGATACAGAGCCGTTGATGTTGTGGTTGATGGTGTTTTTTGTTTACCTGAACTAATAAGGTTATATATCTCCATGGTTACAGAGTGCCATTTCTACTTGACAACTGTTACTACTTAGCATTAGATAGAGCCGTTCTCGCTCTGTGTGGGTGTGGAATTTCGACATGAGTGACTGGGGAAATGTCTTTAAACCTGTCTGTTGTAGCTCAGGTTCCCAAAGGCTCCGCAGCTCTGAGATCAGCCTTGCAAAAAAGGGACGCACAGCGGGATTGGTAGCATCAACAAATTAGGATTTTATCCAAATGTCCTCACAGGGCCGATAGAGTAGGGATGTCATGACCCCAGATACCAGTACCAGAGACATTCAGTGATTCTTGATGCCCGATTGACACTGAGGTGGAAAAACAGCTAAACGAAGGTTACGGATATAACTATGGTTCTAACAGTGCGTTCAGACCGGACGCGTAGCGAATATTCGCGTCGCGTTACTCGCGCGAATTGATACGCGCGAGAATTGAATTTAATTCGCGTCACTCGCGCGAGTAACGCGACGCGAATTTTCGCCCAAGAGACTATTTAGCGCCAAATAATTGCCTCCATTTCATTCTGTCATCAACCATGACAAGCATAGCGTCCCTGTACCTGCTCTGCCGTCGTGTCTGGGTGAGTGACATCATCCGGAGGCGCACTCAGCACGGAGAGAGGACCGCAGAGTACTTCCACCTTTTTCCTGTCCCTCCTGCCGACCCACTCCTCCTTCCTGCCTCTTTTCTCCTCTCTCTCATGTATGTATCTCGGACACTGTTGTCCAGAATCTCAACACTGATAGGCTGTCCCGACACAGCGTCACGCGAATATTTTGCCAAAGTTGAATTTATTGAACTCACGCGAATTCGCGTTGTTTCATTCGCGCCGCGAAATTCGTGTCAATCGCGGCATTCGTGTCGCGCGAAACCCGCGATTCGCGCCGCCGGCAAAAATTCGCGTCTATTCGCGTGTTTGCATTGACTTTGTATGTAATCTTGTCGCGCGAAATATTCGCTACGCGTCCGGTCTGAACGCACCGTAAGACTTTCTCCTGACCACAACAGATGGTTTAAAATTTCATGTAATGAAGAAGAATAAGGGTCTTTTGGTTCTGGATGACGGCCAGAGTTCTTTGTCATCCAGGTATGTCATACCATCTCTTGTGGTCAGGAGAAAGTCACAGAACCTAGGTTATATCTGTAACCCTCGTTTAGTGTGTTTCAATGTGGAGCAGAGAGAAAGGTGCAGTGATGACTCTGCAGTCCGCTAACATGTTGCTCTGCTACCAGTTGTCATTTTTCAACAATGTTAGGCAGAAATGTAACCATGATGTTCTGTCAGGATTAAAAGGGAAAGCCCAGTGTCTCTCCATTTCGCTGTCATTCGACGGACTTTAAGTGGCCTATGAGCGAGGCACTAGTCATCCCCAGTTTCCTGCGATACCTGCCTTACTATAGAAAAAGTAATACCGTAACATTTTCAGAATTTAGGCATCGACTCACTGAAATGTTGGTTCTTGTGACATCCCAACAAGAGACTGTTGACCTTGTCTGGAATGGTCGACACAAACTTTTATCTTAGTTTCCATGTTGCTCAGTTGGTTCAGTAGAGCACCTGCAGTGCCAGGGTCGGGGTTCAACATGTCAACAGTCTGGGTGTTCTGAGGCATTTAGGGTTTTTTTTAGTAAATTGACTGATGACAGCTTGGACGATGTCCCTGTACACGAGGCTGATGTCAGGGCCTGCCTGACGTTTGGAAACCCCGTCTTTATCTCCTTTTGTTGAGAAATTAGTTGAGTCAAACTACAGGAAGCTTTTCATCGAATGTCGGTGGACGAAAATATTCAAAAACAGTCCTTTAATCGAAGAGTTTCACACTGACTGGGTTCATGTTGATGCATCAGATTGGGTTTTAACAACAAAACTCCAGTATGATGTTGAAAAGATATAAATGATTACTTTTAATCTCGAAGTCTTGGATAAATCCTTAGATTATCTTTTGACAGTTAAAGGTGCAGTTTGTGATTCTAAAGAAAGATTTGGTTGATTGTTAAGTCTCATTCCCAGAACCTGCAGGGAATGACACTTACTGCACCTTTAAGGACTTCTTTGAGAATGTTTTTCTGGTGTGTCTATACAAACGGCAACACACATTTTTCGTGCAACACGATTGCAGATAAAGCCATTGCAAAGACGCAAATAGGGTGTTGTGGTGAAATTCCACGACAAAATGAGGCAAATAAGCAAAATTAGCAACCAAAAAAATGACAATGTTACATCAACAACAGTTAATGTACAGTTAAGTTAAACATTTCTCAACATTAACTTTTCTTTGCACACAGGACAGCCACACAGTCTCCTGGCTCAAAGTCCTGTATTTGTATTAGCCTTTTCATCCACCACAAACTCTGTCCTTCTTGGACTTTGTCGCTCTTTATACTATGGGACTCTGGTCATAATTACTATGCCCACTAGAGGTCGCCACACTAAAAACAGGAGTGTCGGTTTTGTTTTAGTGTCAGTTGGTTCATTTCTTCTCATAAAGCGACACAAAGTTAACATTAACCTTCAACTGACACCTAAATGTTTTCTGAGACCCCCTACAATTAAAATATCTGGAACCATCACTGATCTAAATGTGAACCCAGTCAAAGTTTGAGAAAACTCTGGATTTCGGCCTCATTTACCATTTTGAATCTCTGATGAACTTACAGAGTGGAAGCAGCTTCTTCTGTGGTGTTTGACCAGATGATTTACTTTACTAAAGCGTCCGTACGGTCCTATGGTAGGAGCCCCTCCCTCCGTGTTCTCTCTCTCCTCTGCCTCCTTCTGTTTGCATGAGGTTTCAGTCGGAGGAGTCGAAGGCAGCAGAGGAGAGACTGCTCTTTAAGACCCCTTAATGTTATGATGATAACAATGCTAATTATTAGTAATACTAAATTAATAGTGAGTGTGTGTGTGTGTGTGTGTGTGTGGATGTGTGTGTGTGACCTAACTAAACCAGCCTGTTCTAAAAGTGTGTGAAGATATACTGAATAAAACTGTCAAATCTACCAGCTGTGTGTGTCTCCTTTATAATCACAAAACTACTGCAGACCAATCATTATTTATTAATTATTAATTATTAAAAAACAATAATAATGTCAGTTTTCATTCCACCTGCTTCACATGTCAACAAAACACATTTTTTATTGGAAATTATTATTATTTTTAGAAAACTAGCTCTTAGGAGAAAAAATATTAATGTGAAATCACTTTTTTTACTTCCATTAAACACTTTAAACACACACATTTACTTCTTATTGTAAATAGATTAAACCTTAATTATATTCCACTGTGGATTATTAGGGACACTTTTGGCTTTTAAATGATCATTATAGCTTTTTAATTTGATTTATAATTATATTATTATTATTATTATTATTATCATATGTAGTATAGTCTGTGGTATAATATATAGAAATTAATTACATTTTTGTGTCTTTTCAGATGCAAATAAAAAATTGAAAGGGTTTACATTTTGAAAATTAATACATATTTGATATTTAATTCAGTTGATTAAAAAGATCAAACTCAGTCAAAGTGAAAAATAATACAATTATATTATTATTACAAATGTATTTATTTTATTTGCAATAAAACATTTTTTTTAATTGAAAGTTTGTTCCTAAATCAATTTTGTCTGATAAATAATAATAAGGACACAAAAGTAACTGATGTGCAGCTGTTCGATAACTCTCTGCATTTAAAAAAAATATTTTTGAATAATATTTTTACTGTTTTATTGCTTCACGCTTTTTATCTGAGGTCTGAGTCCTTACTGGTTAATTTCTTCTGTCCACTGTTTATCCATCAAAAAACTCGGTAAAAAAGATGGCTTTTTAAATGTATTATTATTATTAATAACTCTTTGTGTGACAGACAGGAGAAGACATTGTTTTCGGGTGATTCATTTTTTAGAATTTTATTTTTGTAAAATGTTATGGAAACAACCTTGTATTTCATGTTGCCCCGCCCTCCTACCCCGCCCTCGGAGTGACAACGACCTTATAAGGTAACGGCTGCAGAACCACGCCCAGCCGCCCCTGAAGGTCTGGTGGGGCGGCCCCGCGCGGCAGCGTGAAGCTCATTCTCTGCAGCAGCGATGACAGGAAGAGGAAGAGCTCCAGGCGGGCCAAGGACTCGCCCACACACACCCGAGGCCCCGCCCCAAACGGCAGGAAGCAGGGGGGCGTGACCCGCCGGCCGCCGCCGTCCAGGAAACGATCTGGAGAGGCGGAAAAACAGGGAGGCGGTGCGTTCAGGGACACTTTTAAAAGTTATAGGATATCTCTGGTGTGTTGACTGTGTGTGTGTGTGTGTGTGTGTGTTACCTGGGTTGAACAGGTCTGGTTTGTCCCAGTGTTCGGGGTCGTGATGAATCGACCACATGTTCACCAAAACACGAGTCCCACGGCTGACAGAGTGACCTCCGATACTGCAACAGAGAGAGAGCAGGTTAGTTATGGACTGTTATCTGTTTTAATGAAGGACGGGGAGATGTTTTGGTCCTTTTTAGGGGGAGACAGAAGGTCAACAGTAGACGCCGTTGAACCTGAAGATGAATCTGAGATGCAGCTCAGCTCTGAGAGTCATTAATCTGTAATAAACACGGTGATTTGGTTTATGCTGCTGTGGAAACAAGACTCTTTATATCCATTTGTTCGACATTTTGAACCTCCGTCCAGAGTTACAGCTGCTGAAATTCATAATGTAAAGGATGTGAGACGGAGGTGGTTCACTGCTGTACCTGTCTGCTGCACTGGGACCAATCAGCATACAAACTGGGTCAAGGAGTTAAAGTTTTTCAAACCAAGACACCAGAGAAAACGATCAAATCAACTCAATAAAAGCACGATAACAAAGGGTCATCATGGTTTTAAGTGTTTCAAGATATCTGCAGGATTTGACCTTTAATGGTGATGATTAAAATCAATGGTCATATGTTTGGACGCATTCCGCTGCAGGTGAGAGTCGAGGTCTCTTCTGACCGTCTTTAATCAGACTCACTGTGTCTGAGCGAGTCATGGTGTCTCACAGCTTGTTGCAGCAACGTTTGTGTTGATATCATTTGTTTCACAGATTTGCTAAATTTGACCCTTTTTGACCTCTGGAGAATGAAAAAGTGTCCCAGAATCCCACATTCAGACACCAAGAGACAAATACCCATGCTGTGATTTGGTTTCAGAAACTTTTGACATTTAGTAGATTTGTGTATTTTGTTTGTATGTCAGCACTTGTGTTGTGTTGCTGCTTATTGTGAATCTAGTGTGTCAGCCATCCATCCTCTGAATGCTCTAGCTCTCTAGTTGTGGTTGTAAAGTTTCATGAGGCTGTGATTATCCTAGAGGTCACAGCAGCTCATTTTATACACTGAGCTCAAGTTTCACTCACTAACATCATCACACATGAAGAACATTGGGCTCATTGAGAGCTGCATAAATCGGGTATGACTGGAAATCTGAGACTCTTGTGGACTGAGACTGTTTAGGGACCCCAGGATGCAGTAATATTCACATACAGTTAGCGAAAATAATGCATGAGAAAAACTGGGCATGTCTGTAATGAGACTTGTGTGTTCACATAGAGTCCATGTCTAACTTTGGTGAATTATTTCACCTCCTTCCCAACAAGATATCATGGTTGGTATAGATGTATTCTTTAGATCTTCTAGTTTCTCTGCTGCCTTAAAATCTGCTGCAACCTCCGAAATGCAGAAATATTCAAATACTGTAAGATAAAACAGCACATTTTACTGCATAAAGTGGGCATGTCTGTAAAGAGGAGACTCGTGGGGACACATAGAACCTGTTTTCATTCTCAGTCTCAGCTTTCCAGTCAGACCCGATTTATGCAGCTCACAGACTGTTTAGGGACCCCAGGATGCACAAAGATTCACATATAAGAGGACACAATAAAACATTTTACTGCAAAAACTGAATGTCTTTTGGCCAAAACTGTGTTTTTTAGCATAAAGTGGGCATGTCTGTAAAAAAAGAGACTTGTGGGTACACATTGGACTAATTTTCATTCAGATATCTTGAGGTCAGAGGTCAACAGACCCCTTTGGGGACTAACATCATCACACATGACGAACATTGGGCTTATTGGATCCACAAGAGTCTCAGCTTTCCAATCAGACCTTTTATGCAGCTCACAGACTGTTTAGGGACCCCAGGATGCACAAAGATTCACATACAGTAGGACACATGTTACTGCCTGTTCTGAGCGGGTCTTTTACCTGCTGTCGGTCATAGCGGTGTGCGGGATCAGCACCGGGCTGACCGGGCGGATCCTCATCCCCTCGTTGATGACGCAGTCCAGGTACGGCAGCCGGCCGCGGTCTGACACGCTCACCGCCCGATCGCTGCCCACCTGCTCGTCAAGCTCCTTCTGCACGCGCTGCTGGACCTGCAGGGGGCGGGGCCACAAGGACGCAACGGGTCAAAACAACAACAAGTAAAAATACTGTTTGGTATATATAATAATAATGAGACAAAAGTAACAGGATTTAACTGTCATTTATTAACTATTAACTATTTATAATTTTCTACATAAATCAAATACTAGTTATGTTTGTTTTGTGAGAAATGGATTCCAAACTCAACATTATTTCTAAAATATCAAAATTATTAACAAAACATTAAATATACAAATAATCACTTAAATGAAACATACAAAAAATAAAAAAAATATTATACATTTATAATTATACTATACAATTATTTAAAAAAGTGAATTAATAAAGTAATTTTAAAATAAATGTAAATTAATAAATTATTTCAAAATAAATGTACATTAATGCAATTATTTTGAATTAAATGTACATTTATAAAATAATTTTATATAAATAATTTATAAAATAATTTTTTTAATAAATTTTGAACGAATGACCTCTGACCTCGGGGTGGTGCAGCAGGTACGCTACGATCCACAGCAGCGTGGTGGACGTCGTCTCCACGCCGGCGCCGAAAGCCTCCGCCGCCGTCATCAGCACGTGGTCGTCCGTCATTGTCTCCTCCCCCTGACCCTGCAGCAGAGCATCCAGCAGGTCCCGGGGGTCCCCGTCACTCAGGGATGCCTACACACACACACACACACACACACACACACGTTTTCTGAAAGGTTTGTTTGCTTTATTTATCTTGACTGACTAGTTAATATCTAGTGTGCACTAAATAAAATAATATTTCATGATAGGGTTAGTCAAAAACGACAAAATAAAATCCCTCATGAGCTGCCTTAAAGCTCAGGCCTGATGTGAAAGTTTTTATGTATTTTTTTTTATTTTACAGTTGAACGCTTGAATTTACGACTCATCCAGCAGGACTCTGCATGACGTTCATTTGATAAAAATGACGAGTTTAAATCTTGTTTGACGAGTTTCTATCTTGTTTGACAAGTTTTTTTAATCTTGTTTGACGAGTTAACATCTTGTTTGATGAACTCGAAAAACCAAAAACATGGATTAAAGTAAAAAAACAAAAAACTTCTGACTGATATTTTTATTTGCACTACAGCCAAGTCACATGCATTGTGTGAAACTTGTTCCAGGTTAGGTTACTTGACACCTGCTTAAGAAATACTAATGCATAAGAATTCAGCACCAAATGCAGCCATCACATTTAGATGCTCAACCAAAACTGTTTTACAGGGGGAGGATTTTAAACAGTTGTTCTATTGCATCTATTCCATTTTTTTTGTCTTTTCAATTTTTTATTTTTTTTTGCAAAGCTTTTCTTTATTCTCTAAAATAATCAAGCATCTACATAACTTTTCATAACTGTTTTTATTTTCCTTATTACTTCAAGTAAACCTTTTATATATAAGAACATAGAAATAAAAAAAATACATCAACAGGATTAAATAACAATGGGTGCAAATCTCTAGTTTCGCAAGTGCTTTGTCTTATTAAAAAAGTTAACAACAAACAGAAAAAGCATCAAACAAACAACACCACAATCAAATTGCTAATAGGCTAACAGTTAGCTCTGTAGCAGTACAGTGTGTATGTGCTGCTGCTGCAGGAGGTGTTCACTTAGCGATCTCTGTTTGTTTACAACAAGCACCGGACACCCGGCGACTCTGTGCATAATTAGCCATGTGATCACGGATCACGGTCGAAACTGTCGCTAAGCCATTATGCTATGATCGAAAAGCATACCTCAGTAAATCCCTCTGGAGCCCTTTTTGTAATGGAGACACGCAGAGTGAGCGGACATTTGAGAGGGCGTGGCGTGAGACCTTCCCAGCGGCCACTCTTCCCCCTAAAGGAAACACAGCTATTGATCTCATAAGTGGCCTCTGCGTGAACTCCAAATGCCGGAAATCCGTCGTAGCGACGGAGAACTTTAATCCATGCAAAAATAACTAAAAATAATTCCCACATGAGCTGCCTTAAAGCTCCACCAGAGGGCCGATGTTAAAGTGTTGTTCTACAGTTGAACGCGCGTATTTACGACTCCTCCAGCAGGACTTAAACACAGCAAGTGATTCCGTCTGTAAATATGACGTTCATCTGATCAGAATGTATGATAATAAGTTCAGGAGCCTGCTGTGGTCATGTGATCGTCACCTTGTGCTCCTCCAGTTTGCGAGCCAGCAGTCTGTCTCTGATGGAGATACAGTCCTTCAGTCTGCTGAGACAGCGGTTAGGGAAGACCTGAGGGACAGAGACGGGGACAATTAGGACTGTTAGGACATTTTTAGTTGGCTGGTCCCCGGGTCCCGTACCTTCATCCATGGGTAGATGTCCACCAGTCCTCCTCTGGCGATCGTCTGCACGATGCCGTCGTTGTAGCGGATCACCTCCTGCAGCTCGGCGTCTCCGGGCTGGTAGGTGGCGCTGAACACCAGCGTGCACACCACGTTAGTGACGGCCCGAGTCACGGCGGGACAGGGGTCGAAGCCTCGCCGCCCGTTGGACAACAGCTCAGCACACAGACTGTCCACAGAGGACAGGACTGGGAGGACAGGAAGCACAACACACACCGAGTTAATGTCTTGTTTGTTTTATATCTTGTTTGACAAGTTTAATATCTTGTTTGATGAGTTAATATTTTGTTTGACGAGTTAATATCTTGTTTAACGAGTTTTTTTATCTTGTTTGACAAGTTTAATTTCCTGTTTGACAAGTTTTATTTCCTGTTTGACAAGTTTTTTATCTTGTTTGACAAGTTTTATTTCCTGTTTGACAAGTTTTATATCTTGTTTGACGAGTTTTATTTCCTGTTTGAAAAGTTTTATAACTTGTTTGACGAGTTTTATATCTTGTTTGACGAGTTAATATTTTGCTTGACGAGTTAATCTTGTTTGACGAGTTAACATCTTGTTTGAAAAGGTTTTTCTATCTTGTTTGACAACTTTTATATCTTATTTGATGAGTTTATTTTGTTGTTTGTTGAGTTTTATATCTTGTTTGACGAGTTAATATGTTATTTGACAAGTTCAGTTGTCTATCTTGTTTGACAAGTTTTATATCTTATTTGAAGAGTTACTATCTTGTTTGACAAGTTAACATCTTGTTTGATGATTAAACATCTTGTTTGATGAGTAAACATCTTGTTTGATGAGTTAACATCTTGTTTGACGAGTTTTGTATCTTGTTTGATGAGTTCCTGTCTGTGTCTTCATGTCTCAGCAGCAGATAAATGGAGGACAGGGGACGGAGTACCGATGTCCTGCAGCCGACTGGTTCCCTCTCCGAACAGAGTGAAGGAGTTGTGGACGAGGCGGCGGTGGAGCTTCCACAGAGGAGTGTAGTCTGAGAACGCGATGTCTTTACCTCCTCGAGTCAGCAGGTCGGTGGTCACCTGCACAGGAAACAGGACAGGAAAGTATCAAGATAAGAGCCAAGATCCATTGAGGGAAATAAACAAAACAAATAAACGGAAACATCTCACCATGCTGGGCCGCCCGGCGAAGTCCCTCCCTCTCTGCAGCAGCACCTCTCTGGCATGTTGATGGCTGTTCACCACCACCGTGTAGTGAGGACCCAGAAACAGGCTGAACACTGAGCCGTACCTCACACACACACACACACACACACACACACACACACACACACACACACACACACACACAATAGACATTTGTTTATAATATTCTGTTGAGTTATAAACAGACAGAAACATAATTGATTTGTTCAAAAGGTAAAAATAACAATAATAATAATAATAATAATAACAATCGTTTTTCAAAGTGTTTTAATTGTACGATCAGTACTGTAGTAACATTGTAGTACTACTGTAGTATTACAGTATTACTGGCTGAATAAAACTCATTAACAATAGCCTTTTCAAGTCTTTCGAAACACTAACAAGTTATTTTCAAACTTTGGAGGCGTACTTCCATAACTTAAAGAGTCCAAACTATAACAAGTTCTGAACACTGTCGAGTCCTTCGAAACATTAACGAGTCTTTACAAGACTTTCCAACCATTAATATTATGTTTTTGCCAAATATTAACAAGTCTGTACAAACATTAACAAGCATTCAAACATGAAGGAGTCTTTTCAAACATTTACGAGTCAAAAAACAACAACACAGATTCACAAAGTCTTTAACTTTGCTGAGTCATTACAAATAAAAACAAGTGCTTCCAAACATTAATTAAGTTTAATTAAGCTTTTTCCGACCATGAACAAGTCGTTCAACTTTGCTGAGTCCTTCAAAACATGAAACAAGTCCTTATTTCAAACATTTATGAGTCTTTACAAACATTAACCTCTTTAGGAGTCCTTCCAGTCTGAACGAGTACATTAACAAGTTATATTATCTCGTCCTTCAGCAACATTAGGTAGTTCTTTAATCCTTCTAAACATTAAAAATGGTCTTGCAAACATTAACAAGCCTGTCAAAATACAAGAGTGCTTTAAAAACTGAACAAACCATTTTAAATAGTCAAACCAAGCGAGTTAAACCGGGTCGATCCCAGTCCCGCTCGTGGTCTCACCTGCGGGCCAGCTGGGTGAAGAGCAGGTGAGGGGGGAGTCCTCCTCCCAGCCAGGGGAGGCTGCCCAGGACCGGGAGCCTCGGCAGGCCGGGGATGGATCCGGGACGGGAGGACGCCGGTCTGAGTCGCTGCGTCATCAGGAAGAAGACGAGCACGGCCGCGGCGAGGAGGACGAGGAGGAGGGAGGAGGGAGGGAGGGGGAGAGATGAGAGAGAGGACAGGAGACGGGAGGACATGCTGAGAGGAGAATGGAGACGGACGCTGACGAGCCCTGCTTTTAAACTGTCCGTCCCACATGGAGAGGCCTTGGAGAGGTCAGAGGTCAGGTGTGTGTGCTGTTGTCCTGACCCTGAGTGTGTGTGTTTATCTCCGTCAGCCAGCCTTGATGTTATCAGGCTGCAGCGACCTCAAAGCAGCAGACAGACATCACTCTCCACAGGTTAGAGACGAGACGCTGCAGGGGGAAGGAGTGTGAGGTGATGAACCAGACTCCGTTCAGAAAACCATCATTTTATCAGCAGTGTTCTTGTGTTCCTGCAGAAAGACCTGACGAAGCACCAATTCAGACTGTTTCCACATCAGCATCATGTTGGAGTTATTCAGGATCCTTTAGATCTGTTTATTCTCATTAAATCATTGATAAATCTCTTTATTTTGGCTTCAGACTAATTAATGTTGAAAACCCGTAAAATTGGTCAAATAACATGAAAGCATCCCTTAATTTACACCTAAAATGGTCTAAATTTTTCAGTTCAATTTTTGTAACATTTGTTTTGTGCTTCAGCCTCTGTAAAACTGTTCGACAATCCATAAGTAACTCCCTAATAAATTATATCCATTTATTTGGAACTCTGCTGCACCAGACTCCATTGAAAAAAGCATCGTTTTAACAGAAGTGTTCTTGTGTTTTTGCAGACAGTTTTTTCAGACTTTTCCCACATCAGCATCATGGTGTAGTTATTTCAGAATCCTTTCGATCACTTTATTCACATTAAATTACGGATAAATCTCTTTATTTAGCTTCAGACTGATGTATCAGTACTGTTCCAGCAGTCATCCAGACACAGCTCCTGTAGAAGATGATAATCAGATTATTATTAATGCAGACATGAGGCCGTTTGGTTTGGTGAATAAATAAATAAGTGTAATATTCCTTTAACTGCTGACAGTTTTCTCTGTCAGATTTATGAAGTGTGAGTCAGGCTGCAGATGACAGAAACTGAAGGCCGGTCAGAGATTTTCTGACGCTCTACACGAGTGTGTGTTTGTGTGTGTGTGTGTGTGTGTGTTATTTGTAACAGGTGGAGGGAACAGAAGGTGGCACAGCGCCATGGCAACAGTCTCTCTTACCTCACCCCCCCACACACACGCAAACACACACACAGACACATAGACATTCTTCCATCCTCCAGCTTGTAGATTTCGTCGTTTCAGAGTCGTCGTCCATCACACACTCGCTGGTCACATGGTTGTTTCTGTCAGACTCCAGCGTAAGCAGCACCAGAACACACACACACACACACACACGCACACACGCACGCACGCACACACACACACACACACACACACACACACACACACACACACACACACTGAGAGCTGGAGCTGCAGTTCCTCTGGTGGCCACCAGGTGCTGCTCAGGACTCAATAAATCCTCCCACGCTGAACTAAAAGTGTTTTTGTGTTTCTGGGTCGTTTTTTTCTGCTGTGAAGGTTTCAAATCTGCATCATTTTGATTTTTAATAACTAATAAAACAGTGTTTTGCATCCATCAATCACAGAATTCCCACAAAAAGAGTAAATACAGCAGAAAATACATTTAAGAGAAATAAATCAAATTATATAAATTATATATTATATAAAATATTATAGATTCAGTTGAAATATAATATTATATATATGATTTATTTGTTTTTATCCTTTTGTTGCTTCTTACCTTTTCCTTTTTTATAACTATTTCCAGAAATATATGAAAATAATGTAAGTGCCTATAATTATATATATTTATTAGTATTATTAATTGTATTATTATTAATATCATTATTGTTATTATCATTATTATTATTAATAATAATAATAATAATAATAATACATATTTATATAATATACAATATATTTACACTTTTTTATTTACTTATTCTTTTTTTGATGTATTTCTCTTTTTATTTTTTTACATTAATACATTTTTTTATTCTTATATATTTTTTAATCTATATATTTTCCCTTTTCATCTATTCATATTTTCGTGTATTCCTTTTTATATTTCCTTGTGTATATTATTATTTGTTTGCAGATTTATTATTTTTTACGCATCTCCTTTACTTTATGATTTTAATCTGTTGTTGATTATCACTGACTGATTTAAATTCTCCTGAACAGTTATATTACAGAAAATTGTTAAATTTTTGTGGTGCTTGTTTATTTTGTTTGTCAAATTAAATAAATAATTTAAATAATAAAAAAATATATAAATAGTTAGATTATTAAAACAAATTAATATCAGGACTGAGGCTGGTTTGAAAGATAACTGATTGAAAGTGAACAAATTGTCAATATATTTTTTATTGCTGTTTTAGGAAGGGGGCTGTTCTGTCCTTTAAGATTTATTTTCATTTTTTTTTATGTTTAATTAAATAAATTATATAAATAATAAAAAAAACGAAATAATTATTGTATCTACATGAAAATAAATTAATATTTGGCAGTTATCAGGACAGGTTAAAAAAAGTTTAACAATAATAATAAAATAATAATAATAATAATAATAATAATAATAATAATAATAATAATAATAGTAATAATGATAACAATATAACTTTAAGCCTTTTTCGGAAGGAGACAGTTTTATTTTATTTATTGACTATTTAATTAAAATTACAAATTAAAATTCTGCTGAGAAATTATTTTAAAAAATTAAAAAGACAAGAAATGTATTATTTAATTGTTATGATGAAATAAATAATTTAAATTAGAAAAACATCATAAATAATGTAGTAAATAAATAAATCTAGTGAGGTTGTTAGAAGATTAAACTCAGTAAAAGAGGAAAATAATTGAAGTATTCAGTATTTTTATTGCAGTTTTGTGACATATTTGTCCTCAGAAGACATCAGAGACTCAAGGTTTAATAAAGAACTCGAGTAAATTTACTTCGTTAACGTTACGGTGACGTTCATTCTCACATTAATAATAATAATAAAAATGATTCAGGTTGAATAGAAGAAAAGCAGCAGCTTCTATTTTCTGACTTGCTTTTTACATAACCTGCCCTGCATCTCCTCCGTCTCCATGGAGACAGCATTCCAGCAGCTGAGCGTGCAGGACGGCGGTCTGCGCGTGCACGACGCGATGTGCGCGTGCACGTGGCAGTGTGCGCGTGCAGGCCGGTGACATGTGTGTGTCCTGCAGCCGGAGCTGTCCGGTGCTGAACCTGAATCATCTGGTTATTAATATAACTCTGATTCTGTGAGGGAAACATGATGAAACTCGTCCCTGCAGGTTTCATCATCAGCGAGACAGTTTGAATCTACAATCTGCTGCTGAATCACTGGATGTATTTTTGACTTCTCATAGTATTATTAATAATCTTTCACTGCGATTAATCAGAAATCATCTTTATGTGATTAATGTTTTAAACTGCAACAGCTGTTAAAGGGAGTCAGATTTTTGTTTGTTTGGTTAGTCAGTATTTTTTATTTTTATTTTTAAATATTATTTACGTGTTGACTTTTTATTTAAGCTGCTGTCTTCTGACTGTTTTAATATAAATCTATATTTGGCACTTTGTTTGTTCTTCTGCACCACAGATTATTCTTTCTGTGCAATAAAATTATTCTGATTCTGATGATTCTTTGTGTGAATATTAAACTTCCCCATCTGATTATGTAGATGAAGATTATTACTTTTTCTGAAAATGTCATGTTTAAATATGCAAATGAAGCGTTATCTTATTAAATATTGATTTATTTGCATAGAGTTCCAGAACAGAATGAGAATATTGGATAAAACGGATAAGAGTCTGGGTTTTTTCACACTGTTTCTCTTTTTATCTCTCCATAACTGTCAATATGGCCATAAAAAACAAATTCACCATGTTTCAGAAATAACATGCTATATTAATTGTTTGTTAATATATGCTGTATTAATCAGCTCTGAATTTTAAAGGAGAAAAACTTTCACAAATCCTGGAGCTGGAACTCAGCAACAATTTTATTCTGAAAATATTATTATCATTATTATTATTATTATAATATTATTATTATTAATAATAATAATAATAATAATAATACAGAATTTTTATAGCAGATTTAGGAAGGCAGAAGATAATTTTTCCCTTTAAAGTAATAAGGAATAAGTTAAATTATTCAATGTAATAATTAAACATAACAGTGGTGTTTATATTACATAAATAATTGAAATAATAAATACATAATTACATTTAGAAAATGAATTAATATTTAGTGGTTATTATCAGGAACGAGGTTGGTTAAAAAAAGTTTAACAATAATAATAATTATTATTATAATAATATAGAATTTTTATAGCAGTTTTAGGATGGGGAAAAATATTTTAAAATTATTAAAAATATATGGTAATATAAAATGTGAAAAAATGTCATTTTTTGAGGCGTTTGTTTTTTCATAGTAATACATAAATTATTTAAATAAATTATTTTATTCTGAAAATTAATCAAATTAATATTTTGTAATTATGGAGCGCAGGAAAAGTTAAATAATAATAATTTTATAGCAGATTTAGGAAGGCAGAAGTTAATTATTTAATTTGATGATTAATTAATGAAACAGAACAGTTGAGTTATGTTTCATTAAATAAATAATTGAAATAAAAAATACATACTAATATTTTGAAAACTAATGACTATTTGGTGCTTCAGATCAGGACAGAGGTTGGTTAAATAATAATAATAATAATAATAATAATAATAATAATAATAATAATACTTATTATTATTCTATAGAATATTTATTGCAGTTTTAGGACGGGGGCAGTTTAGTCCTTTAAGGTAACAAGCTGTTGTTTTTTTCTGCACAACAAATAAACAGCATCAGGCTCGATGTGGATCATTCTGAAAATGTTTCTGTCTGTTTTGTTGCATCAGATTTGAGTCTCTGCAGGATAGACACAGACTGTCTCTCTCTCTGGTCTGATTTAACGTTTTCTGCAGAATCCTCCTGAATCAGGCGACACATGTAGGTATGAAGCTGCTGCAGCCTCGAGACGCATCAACCTGCTGTTGTATAATGAGTCCGTGCTGCCGCAGTGAAGGAAAGCCCTCTCTCTCTCTCCTTCTCTCTCTCCTCTCTACGTCGCTCTCCCGCCTGTCCTTATATGGTGCGGGGATACCCGCCGTCACGGCCGGATGCGGCCCATGTTTGGGCAGCTACGAAGCGCGCGGCGGGGGGAATCCCTCGCGCCGGTGCCGACCAATAAGGCAGGCCGGGAGTTACCTAGGAGACGGAGAGTATAAAAGCGCAGCATCAGCAGCAGATCCTCAGAGCAGCGGACTACCTACCGGACTCCAGATCCAGGACTAACACAGCACAGGATCTTTCCTCTCCTAACACACACCTGTCTGCATCTACCGCACACACAAATACTAATAACATGCTTCTGGAGCGCGGGGACAGCTTCATGTCGGAGTTTGAGGACGCGTGCAGCGCCTGGGTGGACAGTGTGGGCTCGAGCCCCAGCGACGGAGCCGAGTCTGACGTGGGCTCACCTTTCTGCCAAGGTGTGTGTCGCTATTAGTCAATAACAGATCAATAATGATTATTGTATGAATGAGTTAAAGGCACATCTGTTGCATGATGAATATCTGCAGAGAAACTAGAGCTGGTTTATTTAAATAAACAGAAATAAGAATAAAAAGCTGCTGCAGTGATGCACGCTGCAGATCATCTTCACTTCTTATTGATTAGCTGTGTGTGTGTGTGTGTGTGTGTGTGTGTGTGTGTGTGTGTGTGTGCGTGTGTGTGTAGGCTGCTGCTGCCCACTGACTGATATTATGCAATGACAATAACACCCCCTCCTCTCTCTCTCTCTCCTCAGTCTTCTCTCCGGGAACTGACGCCTCTGACTCAGATTTCTTCTCCGACTTCAGTGACTGCTCCTCGGACACGCTCTCCCCGTCCCTCGGCTACACCGGCAGCTTTTTCACGGAGCCGGACTCGGTCCCGGCAGCAGGATCCGGAGCGGGAGCAGCGGGGCTTAGCAGCACCGCAGACGCCATCCTCAACATGATCACAGAGATCGTCGGGATCTGCACCGAGATGGAGCAGCAGGGCGACACCGGCTCCGTCCGGGAGCCAAGCCCGTCCTCCGCTGCGCCCTCCCCGGCCGCGGCCGCCCCCTTACCCCCGCTGTTCGCTCCCTCCTCCGAGCTGAACCCCCCTCCCCTGGCCGCAGCCCCGCAGCTGCCCCCCGCATCTGTCTCCCACCCTGTGGTGGTGAAGAGCGAGTTTGTGAGCTCCAGCTGCAGCAGCGGGTGTGGACTATCCTCAGTGGCCGGGAATGATGCTCTGTACCCGGGCAGCGCAGAGACTCTCCTCCCGCTGGCCGCCCTGGAGCAGCAGGTGGACGTGGCGGAGTTCATCGACTCTCTGTTGAGCTCCGAGGCCGGCCAGAGCGAGCCGAAGCCCGGCTTCGAGGTGAAGCAGGAGCCGCTGGGGCTGGAGGACTGGCTGAGGGGGTTAACGGCTGCACCGGTGACCGGGGGAGATCCCGGTAGCTACGTCATCAGCAGGCCGGTTAAGACGGAGCTCGTAGAGAGCGGGATCAGCCCCCACCTCCCCAACGCCCCCCTCCCCCTCCCCTCCACCCTGGACGCGCAGCTGCTCTCCACGCTCCTGCAGGGCGCGTTCCCGATAGTTAACATCAGCAACGTGCACGCGCAGCAGGGAGCCCCCAAAGTGTCCCGCGGGGGCCGGAGAGCTCCCGCCAAGCCCGGGCTGAAGGTGAAGCCGTTCCCGTGCTCGGTGCAGGGCTGCGAGCGCCGCTTCTCGCGCTCCGACGAACTCAACAGGCACGTGCGCATCCACACGGGCCAGAAGCCCTTCCAGTGCACCATCTGCGCGCGCAGCTTCAGCCGCAGCGACCACCTGACCACGCACACGCGCACGCACACCGGGGAGAAGCCCTTCTCGTGCGACGTGTGCGGCAAGCGGTTCGCGCGCAGCGACGAGAGGAAGAGGCACGGGCGCGTGCACGTCAAGCAGCAGCTCCGCGCGCAGATGATGGCCGCCTACTCCCTGGCCCTGAACGCGCCCGGAGTCTAAAATGCACGCTCCCGTGTGATTTGAGTTGAAGTTGATCGAAGATTCTGGATTTGAACCGTCAACCGGAAACGCGTCAGAGACGTCTCCATGTGACGTCACACTGAAGAAGTTGACAGGTGTCCAGGGGACGTTACGTCCAAACACCTGGCTCCTCTCATGGCGCATGCGTGAGGTGACAGTCCGCTGCAGGAGGGTTCAGAGAGAAGGGGGTCCGGTCTGATCCGGACCAACTGGTCCCCCTGCGGGACCGCACGGTGCTCTGAACTGTTTATTTAAGGACAGTCCGTCTAATCAGCTGGTCTTGTATCATATTTATATTTTTCTGCATGAGGACGTGACGTCAGAATGTCGTGATGCTGTTTCTGATATTTTTATGTGAATCTTTATATTTGACATCATGTTTGTAACATATCTCTATTTTTATATCTGGTCGTCTACCTCCGTGTCTGTTTACACTGTAAATATCTAAAGTTATATTTATTAGAAGCCAGATTTCTATGGCGGGAACATTCATGTGAAGATGTCACTTTTCTATGATGATTGTAAATCCTCCGGATGAACTCTGGGTGGAGTTGGGCCCTGGTGCATTGTGGGATATGTTTGACTCACCTGGCTGTGCAGGTTGATGTTCTCTCGTTCTGCATGAAGCTGCTGCCGCTGCTGTCAATAAACAAACAAACAAATGAACAAACAAACAACGACTCTGTTTCTGCGTCCATCAACAGGCTGCTGTTGCCAGGCAACAGATGTTCTAACAGTTGGTCCAGTCTGTCGGTGAGCTGCTGTGAAGGTCACGTTGCCACGGCAACAGCAGCCCGAGTCTTAAAAAGAAGTTTTATTTTCACGGTGAAAAGACACGAGTCACTACTTATAACATCAGATAATACAAATAATATAATAACATAATAGATAGGCCTAATATGACTGATGTTTTTATATAGAAGAAGTTTGTTGGGACTATTTTTAGTGACGGGTTAATCCTCATGTTCAATCCTGCTCTATTCAGCTTTCTATCTTCTGTTAATATAATATTTAAAGAAGACTTTTAGTTCATGAAGTATTTTATTTATTTATTGTTAGAGGTCCTCAGATGTTTCAGGGCCCCTGAGGGCCCGACACCTTGCTGAGATGATTCTTTAATTTAAATGTATATTAGATTTTTAGGTGATTAGTTTTATTTATTATTATTTTTTTATTTGATTATTTAGGTATTTAATACAACCATTTCTATTATTATTATTATTATTATTTACCTATTTTTTATTTATAGAGTTTACTTATTTTATTTTATTTTTATATCATATTAGATATAAGTTAATTATTGATCTTTAATAAATTATTATTATTATTATTATTAATAATAATAATAATAATAATAATAATAATAATAATATTTTATTATTATTGCTATTATGGCTGTTGTTGATACCATATTAATCAATTGTATTTATTTATTTTGAAGGGTCACAGATTAAGCTTCTGTTCACCAAACTCTTATTAGAAAATTGAGAATTTTAATTCTGTGCCAGAAAAGTTGTTATGACGGAGAAGAAACTTAACAAATATAATACAACCTTTGCACAAATTCAGGATAAATATTATACTTGCATATATATTGTATTCTAAATAGGGGCACTGAAACAGTGCTGCTCAACCTGCAGAAGAACAGCAGCAGATTGAGCTGTAATCAGAAGGTCCGCAGGTCGTCTCTACATGCTATTAATATTATTTAGGTCATCAAGTGATTTATCTATTTATTGTTAAAGGTCTGAGGGTTTTTAAGGTCCCCTGGTGGAAATGTATGATTCTTAATTTAAATGTATATTTTTACAAGATTTTAGGTGATTAGTTTTGTTTTATTCATTTTATTATTTAATTGAATGTATTATTTTATTTTTATTTGTTTATTTTTAGTCTTGTTTATAATAATAATAATAATAATAATAATAATAATAATAATAATAATAATAACAACAATTATCACTAATATTATTATTATTCCAGCTGGAAATTATTGTCATTTATAAAGATATTTTTTTTGGGCATTTTGTAGCTTTTATTGACAGTACAGATATTAAGAGTGAAAGGGGAAGACAGAGGGGAAGACATGCGGGAAAGGGCTCCGAGCTGGATTCGAACCTGAGCCGCCCGCTTACGAGGACTGGGCCTCTGTGGTACACGCTCTACCAGGTGTGCCACCGGGAACGCCCCAAATTATTGTCATTTATATATTTTATTAAAAGTCAAAGGCCAGATTGAACACTTTGCTCTTATGATGCAATATGTTCATCCTTCAGTTTTAATGTAAATAAAAAGGAATAAAAACTTCATCATCAATAAACCATCCTTAATCAATAATTAGTGAAGTCAGTGTTAAGTAAAGTGACCACCTTTAATGTCACATTTTAAAGACGTGACCGGAGGAATAACCAAGTAATCCTTAAAGTAACTACATAATGTAATGTGATCTATTACTGCCAGCTGGACGTCTGTCTCAGTGTGATTTTATTCTGCTCTCTGTGGAAAAAGAAACGTCCTCTGTTTGAGTCTCAACATGTAGAAATATAAAAACACACACCTTTCTGCAGGCTGCTGCTGCCCCCTGGTGGTCACCAGGCTGCAGTGAAAACAGTCAATAAGATCCATTTTTACATTACATTACATTATTACATTACATGTCATTTAGCAGACGTTTTAAAAAAAACTCTTATTCAACTTTCTTTTCAGCTGAATGGCTCTGGATAGTTAATGGATTTCACCTGGATTTCACCTGTTACTGTTAACAGCTCCGGGTCCTCCCAGCCTCTCCGTCCCAGTCAAACCAGGTCCTTCCTGTAAAGTAAAAACAAAAAAATTGAATTTAGCATGTTAGCATTTAGCATGTTAGCCACATGTTAAAGTGCTGTTTTTTTAAATCAATCTTTATTGTAAATAGAAATCATGTAAAACAAAACAATATTAACCCTTTCGTGCATAGAGGTCACTACAGTGTACAGCTGTTAAAAAGTGCTTTTTCTCTATATATGCCTGTAATTTTGGGCACTGCTGCATATAGTCCACACTAGTGGAAGCTAATGCATCATCCCATACAAAAAATCCTATTGGCTGATCATTGCAATGGGGAAAAAGTAGTCAGTGAAACCAAGATGTCCGACAGACAGGGAGAAAGACCAAACACCTCGGCTATTTCGGTGTCTAGCTTCTATAAAAAGATACCACTGCAGGTAAAAAAAATATAATTACATCAAGTAACATCTAAGGTGACATATTATGTAAAGATTTTCCAAGTTTTGATTTTATATTTGGAGGAAATACAGATTAATCGTCTGTCCACTCAATTGTACATCAAGCATCAATAGCTATATTTCAACTTCAATGCAATGTCAATTACTACCAATGTTGTTCTTGAAAATAATTCATATTCTGTAATGTTTTGGTTGTAGATCAACTTCTTTATGTTTTTTATCATGTAATATGAGATTTTTTTATATATCCTTATATTTTGTAGAGCTCAAAAGTAGTAGTAGAGCTCGTGCTCTCATCAATGCAGGATCCATGAAAATACACACCAGAGTCAGACCCAGTGCCACTCCACCACTGGCAAAACAGAGAGCAGTGTCTAAGGCCACCCTTAGATCTGGTTTGCCCCCAGAAACCACTGGCCCCAGCTCAAGGAAGCAAAAAGTGCCAGCAGATGCCAAGATGCTGCATGCACACAAAGAACCAAGTAGATCTGCGTGCAGTGTCTTGCAGCTTTGTGCCCCGGATGCTTCAGCAAATATCATAGAAAATAGTCTAAATAATGAGCAACAAGCATGATTTGACAGGAAATATGATACATGCTATAAGACACTATGAGAGGATATGCTCAGTTCAGAGACTTAACAAGAATACAGTATGACATCCCTAAAGATAAATAAAAACGCCTAGTGAAAAAAAAAAGTTTTATGATTATGTTAACTACTATATTTATCAATAGAGCTCAAATAGAGAGGCCTACAGAGTAGTGGAGGAACCACCATTCCAACAGAATACCATATTACAACTGGATAACTAAATTACAACTATACCCATAGAACTACCATGTTATTACATTGATGTGTTTTACAGTGCAAAACGCATGAAGTACACTTGAGTGGACAAAAAAATATTTCTTTATAGAATACAGATAGAAATTTTTTTTTTTTCAAACCTTGTTTTACATCCCTAATGATGTATAAAAATACTTGGTAAAAAAATCCTGATCGAGTTTATCATAATTCATGCATGAGAGGGTTAATCTACACAAATTGATATAATAAAATAAATTAAATTCATTAATTAATACACACACACACACACACACACACACACACACACACACACACAAATATATGTGTGTATATATATACAATTAAAAAACATTAAAAGTATGTTTAATTAATTAATTAATTTATTGTAAAATATTCTACACAATCTTATTGTTCTAGTTTTATTAATTATTATATTTTATTGTTCTCTAATAAATTAATTATTGAAAATTTGTTTTATGAATTAATATGATTCATTTAACTAAAGGAAGATTTTCAGTTCTTCAATTGTATTTTTTATTGAAAGATTTTAGGTGATTATTTTTATTGTAGGCTATTTATTATTTTTATTTGGTCATATTTTAGTGATCTAACTTAGGAATTAAAAAAAAGATGTTTCAGGTCATTATGTTTGTATTTATTTATTTATGGCTAAAGGTCAGCAGGACGGTGTGTGTGTGTGTGTGTGTGTGTGTGTGTGTGTGTGTGTGTTTGTGTTCATAATTAAATCATAACTGTTAGTTGATTAAGCCCCGCCCTCCTCCGCGTCTCCACCTCAAAACTGACACGTCACGCGGCTTTTACGTCACCATCAGCATGTCTGAGCGCACACACACACATACACACAAACACGGAGCACCGTTACCCCTGCTGCACGGGACCGATCGGAGGATTTCCTCCTCCGGATCGATGCGCTGATCAATCCGCTGCTGCATGTGGATGCAATGAAAAGGGAGGAAACCATGGCAACGGGCTCCAGGTGAAGTTGAGTGACGCAGTGACAATCACCGAGAATTTCCGGTAAGACTCCCGGTATTACCGGATTATTATCATTATCTCTCTAACAGGACACAAGCTGGAAAAAATATATCTGATCACATATGAATTTATTTATTTATTTATTTATAATTATCCCCGCCAAAAAAGATCAAAAATAGTACTAATAATCCATTTGTTTCCAGAAAGGTTTTATTTTTGTAATGTTTGCATGTAAAAGCTACAAATGAAGAAACTTTATTATTATATATCATTATTATTATTATGGCAGATGACTGAAGCATTAGAAATCAATTCATAGTTTAATTTTCAAATCTTCAGACATTTTTTGATGATAAAAAGGAGATTTATAGTAAGAATAAGCCTGTCAGCTATATGCGGAAATTATTATTTATATTTTCCCACGTTATTTAAAAGGATTCTAAATTAGCCTGATGTGTTTAATCTGACAGCTGTATATATATATATATATATATAAACAGTCATGGAAAAATTGATTAGACCACCCTTGTTTTCTTCAATTTCTTGTACTAAAGGTACATTTGTTTGGACAAATATAATGATAACAACAATAGCTGATAAGAGTTTAATTTAAGAACTGATATCTAGACATTTTCCATGGTTTTATTGATAATAGCCAAAATCATTATCAAGAAAACCATGGAAAATGTCTAGATTATTCACACAAATCACGAGAGAATAACAGGCTCTGTTCCAGACCTAGAAATGTCCTCGCTCTCTAATGTTTGTGACAGTAAATATGACTTTTAGCTGTGTAAATATGTAAATATCTAATGTCAGCAGAATAAAATGTTCATAATCCCTCACAGAGTTCCCAGCAGCCCCGCCCCTCCCCTTCCCCCGCTCTCTGCTCTGGTTCTTCTAATTGAACCATAATTTACTAAATAAACATCACACTGTACTGAAGAAGACTTCAAACTAACCATTGAGACCATCTATGAGGATGTTTGCTGAGATTAATTTCTCATAGACTTCTATACAATCAGACTTCTTTCTGGTGGAGTCGCCCCTGCTGGACAGCACACAGACTGCAGCTTTAAGGCGTCACTGTTCAGACTCAGGGGTTTCAGCTGATATTCAGTCATTAAACTAAAGTGTTGGAGGCATCAGAACGTCGACCTGAAGAAAATATATTAGAATAAATTTGCGAAACATTAATGATAAGCCACCACATATCATCACGATGCAGCCGGCAGCTGTTGACATATTTCCCAAACAAAAGCTGAGAAGATTTCTTGTTCGGATCTCCCTCCAGGAAATTTACATTTTTAACAACAGCCGATCGACAAACACGAGAAAAGATGTAAAACAGAGAGAGATTTCTTTCTTCCTGCTCATCCAGCCATGTTTAACATTCCTCTACACACACACACACACACACACACACACACACACACAGTGCAGCATCAGCACGCCCCATCATATTTATCCAGTGTCACACACACACACACACACACACACACACACACACACATGCATGCACAGTCAGTGGGCTGGAAGATGCATGCTTCACTTAACAATTAGCCTTACACACACACACACACACACGCCCTACTAATGTCACATCCAACAGGCGTGTGTATGTGTGTGTGTGTGTGTGTGTGTGTGTGTGTGACATGTATTAACGTGACTAATTTTCACACATTTTACTGAAGATTTCCTTTTTTTAATCTGCAGATTTCACTCTCATTAAATCTTTATCTGCAAAAAAAAAATCAATTATGCAGGACACACACACACACACACACACACACACACACACTGACCTAGTTTCTGTTCAGGTTTATTCAGTCTTGAGGAGTGTGTGTGTGTGTCTTTATGCTCACAGTGTTTTTCTCCTGCAGTCTCTTCCTTCTTGCAGCTCCCTGGTGAAGCATGTCGTCCTCCTCCTCCTCCTCCTCTTCCTCCTCTTCGTCCTCCTCATCCTCGGAGCTGCCCTACTTCTGTCCTCGCTGCGGTGACGCTTTCCGCTTCCCGTCTGTACCTGAGCTCCGGGCTCACCTGGTCAGTCGACACACCTACGAGACGCTGCTGGTGCTGTCGCAGGTAAATCAGGCTCAAACTGAACCACCGGTCATCAATCTGAGCGTTTTCTCACGCTGAGTCAGCGAGGTGTTTGGTCACAAGAACAAGTGTCTTGTTCTGTCCGACCATCAGTGTTTATGTCATAAATGTAAAAGAAAAGCATCAAATCGTCTCATTTGAGTAGCTGGAACCAGAATTTTGGCATTTCTAACATGAAAAGCGACTCAAATCCTTTATGAAATTATTTCCATGGTAAATGCTGCTCAGTGTGAATAGATATGTGTGTTTTATTCCCACAACATCTGTGCTCCTACAGCTGTCCTGGTGAAGCACTTTGGTGCAGAAATCGGTTTGCTTTTAACCTCAGAGCCTTTTTCATAATGGAAAACTGTAGGAACAGAAATTCTCATCAGATTTTCAGATTTCTGTTGGTTCTAATGTGTCAACACATCTGTCAGAAAAAATAACAATTACATTGAAGTATTGTCATGTTTCCAGCCTCTCCTGTCCTCTCCTCTCTGCTCTGTGTAAACAGCCTCTCCTGTCCTCTCCTCTCTGCTCTGTGTAAACAGCCTCTCCTGTCCTCTCCTCTCTGCTCTGTGTAAACAGCCTCTCCTGTCCTCTCCTCTCTGCTCTGTGTAAACAGCCACTCCTGTCCTCTCCTCTCTGCTCTGTGTAAACAGCCTCTCCTGTCCTCTCCTCTCTGCTCTGTGTAAACAGCCTCTCCTGTCCTCTCCTCTCTGCTCTGTGTAAACAGATTTTCAGTGAATATTTGTCACAGGATCTGGTTTGCGCAAACAGTTTATTTTTATCAATATTTTAAGCTTCATTTTGGTCACTTTTTATAATTTATAATTTTTGTAACTTATGATCTGTTCAAGGACCGTCAGAAAGTTCAAACTCTGACGATAATCCTGGGTTCACATTTTATTTCTATGATAGACGGTGGATTTTGGGCGATTTTTAAAAAGAAAATATACTTTTAAAACCCGCTGACTGGTTTTGGGAGGCTCAGAAGACGTGTGATTCTGCACAAAGACATGTTTGAGTTCTGATTGTGCTGATTCCACAGAGCTGCATGACTGCATGACATGAATTTCATATAACACAGTGAGTAAAATGTAAAAAGAACAAAAAACGCCCTGAAACGGCTCGTTGGGGTTCAGAGGGTTGAAGTGATGTACAGTCATGGAAAAAATTATTAGACCATTGTTTTGTTCAATTTCTTGTTAATTTTTTTGTCATTAAAGTTTTTATTTAGTTATTCACACACACCTAAACATACAGTCAAACTAGAAAACAAACAGACACCAACATCGACAGACAGTATATCCAGCTTACAGCCATGTACACAAAAACCTCCTGTATATCAATATTTCCTCTACAAAAAAATAAGTTCCCAGGCCCTCCTAACATGTTCCTCTTCATTGTTAATTCTAGCCAACATGTGTTCATATGATGCAACTTCTGACATCATTTCCATCCACTGTTTAACATCTGGGGCGACTGTACTCTTCCATACTCTGAGGATCGTTCGAGCAGCTGTGATCATTCCAACTTTTAAAACCCCCCTTTCATGTTTAGGTATATTTAGCATTTCTGTTTGGTCCCCTAACAAACACAATCTTGGTGATACAGGTACCGCCACACCCAGCCACTTACTTACATGGTTCAGTACTTTCTCCCAAAACGGGTACACTAGTTTACATCCCCAAATCACATGTAAAAAAGTCCCTATTTCACTCTGACATTTCCAACATAAATTATTTCCTATTAAGCCCATTCGATGCAGCCTTGAAGGAGTGAAATAAAATCTATGGATTATCTTATACTGAATAAATTTCCCTTTCGCCTCTCTCATGTGTTTCCCTGTATTTGATAATATATTTAACCAGTCCTGTTCACTTAAATCACACCCTAGGTCTCTCTGCCAAATGATCCTCAGAGTTTCACATGTATCTTCTCGTAAACCATTAAATGTTTTGTAGAATATGGCTGCTCTGTGTGCAGTACTGGGTAGATCCAAAACTTCCATCAATGTATTCTTATTGTGACTAAATTTACCCTTTGTGATACAGTCCCTCATTTGCAAATACTTCCAAAAATTACCTTTATATTCCAGATTATATTTTTGCATAATATCAGTAAACGGCATTAATACTCCATCCACACACAGGTCACTCAGTTTGTGTATCCCTCCTACAAGCCATTTATTCCAATAAACAGATTTCTTCCCAATACGGATGGCTGGGTTATGCCATAGAGAGGCGTAAGGTTGTCTTAAGTGGGAGATACTATACATTTTATGAATTTCTCTCCAAACTGTTTTAGAGTAAGACAGCACTGGATTCGAAAAATAATTACGTCCTGAAACTGTTACACCATGTGAGAGAACATCCAGAGGTTCAAATGGGTTAGTTAATTCCCTTTCAATTTTGATCCAACTCAGTTCCTGATCTATCCCCTTCCAATGTTTTATCAATCTAGACATTTCAAATGATATATTATATAGCCTTACATTGGGTAGACCCATACCTCCTATCTCCCTAGGTGACCACATCTTTTTTATATTAATCCTTGGTCTTTTTTTATCCCATAAAAAATCTTTAATGATTCTATCGTAATGTTTAAACCACTGTGGCGCTATACTGACTGGTAACATCATGGAAACATAATTGAATTGTGGTGCAACCACCATTTTAATTACATTAATTTTTCCCCACAACGTGAGCTTCAATTTCCCCCATTTATCCAGGTTCATTTTTATTTTCTGGAGGAGCGGTTCCATATTTGAGAGCATTATTTCGTCAAGATTTGGGTTTAGTTGAATGCCTAGATATTTCATACCTGAAGGTAGAAACTTAAAGCCATAAGAAGTGATAACCCCAGAGTGACATGTATGTGATATTGGCATACATTCGGATTTATTCCAGTTTATTTTGTAACCTGATAATCTAGAATACCATTCAATACATTCAAGTAACACTGGCAGGGAGTCCCCAGGATCTTCTAGAACTGCTAGGATGTCATCGGCATACATAAATAGCTTGTGCTCTCCACCCCCTGCCCCCACACCCTTAATTCTCACCTCAGCTCTGATTGCTACCGCTAATGGCTCAAGTACCATAGTAAAGAGCAATGGGGAGAGAGCACACCCTTGTCTCGTCCCTCTGGAAAGACAGAAAAAATCAGATATCAGCCCATTTGTAAGAACAGCTGCTCTCGGACCAGAGTAAAGTATCTTCACCCAGTTACAAAAGCCAGGACCCAACCCAAATTTTGAAAGAGTCAACCTGAGGAACTCCCACTCCACCCGGTCAAAAGCCTTCTCAGCATCAAGTGAAAAAGCTGCTACTGGTACCGGGTTAGAGCGATTCATATGTATTAGATGAATGAGCCTTCGCATGTTATCAACCGAGGACCTTTTTTGAATAAAACCTACTTGATCCCCATGTATAATGTCTGGCAATATTTTCTCTAAACGTGACGCCAAGGTCTTTGTCAAAATCTTACAATCCACCCCAAGTAGACTCACCGGTCTGAAATTAGACGGATCAGAGGTATCTCTGTCCTTTTTAGGAATAAGAGAAATTAAAGCATCATTAAACGTACCAGGTAGCGAACCCCTCTCAAATGCTTCCATGTATACCTTATGCAATATAGGGGCCAAGATATCAATAAATTTCTTATAATATTCAACCGGGAAGCCATCCAAACCAGGTGACTTCCCGGTTTTCATGGATGAAATGGCAGCCCTAATCTCTTCCTCTAATTTCTTGTTAATTTTAATGCCTGGTACAACTAAATGTACATTTGTTTGGACAAATATGATGATAACAACAAATAGTTTAATTTAAGAGCTGATATCTAGACATTTTCCATGGTTTCCTGATCAGGTTATGGTTATTATCAAGAAAACCATGGAAAATGTCCAGATATCAGCTCTTAAATTAAATTATTATGAACTATTTTTGTTGTTATCATTATATTTGTCCAAACAAATTAACCTTTAGTTGTATCAGGCATTAAAATGAACTAGAAACTGAACAAAGCAATGGTCTAATCATTTTTTCCATGACTGTATCATAAAATATACTTAATTTATGTTTCAGGCTCGAGTTAGGAGCTCCAGATCTGGCGTCCTGCTCCCCCTCCCTGGTCAGGCCGTGTCCCAGACACAGAGCTCCTCTCTGGGCATGGAGGCCTCCAGCCTCCCCCTGCCACTGGCCTGCCTGGACCTGGCCTCGTCCTCCGCCTCGATGCAGCTGCTCAGGGGGATGTTCGGCCCTGCAGGGAGAGCTCTGCCTTCGTCTACAGGACCTCCAGAGGAACCCTCCACGGCTCTGGCCCTGCCCGGCTCTCTGGGGCCCCTCCCCGTGACCAGATTGGGCCCTCTGGGGGTCCAGCTGGGCCTAGAGCTGGGGCTGGCAGTGGGCGTGGGGCTGGAAGAGCGGCTGGGGCTCGGCCTGGACCGCAAGATCGCCCGGACATTCGCGGAGGTGGAGGAGAGGGTGAACCGCCGCGTGGGCCGGCTGAGGGCGGAGCTGCACAAGAGGGAGGCGGAGCTTCAGCGGGAGAGGCGGAGCGGCGAGCGGCTGAAGAGCGAGAAACAGGAAGTGGAGGAGAGGGCGGCGTACCTGTCCAGACAGGTGGGTGGAGGAAACATCCTGACTCTAGAAAGGATTCTGATCTGGTTCTAGACCTTTATGTGGTGTTTGGTTTTACCCGTCAGGTGTCTGCTGCTGTGGAGATGATGCAGCGACTGAAGAACGATCTGGAAGGAAAAGAGAGAGAGCTGAATGAACGACAACAGTCAGTATCTCTGGTCATTATTAGTTCTGTAGTTATGTCAGATTAGAGTAGGTTAGGGCTGGAGAAAAATACATCCTTGATGGTTTCGCAATATTTTCTTGCCTTGTTTCTGTTGGGGACAGTGGATCTTTAGGGGGAGACAGCAGGTCAACTGTAGGTCACATACGTCACTTTTCCATGAACTAATCTCTCTTTTTATGCTGGCTTGGGGAGACAGAACACCTGCTGGTGAATATTTAACCTGCTTAGACTAAAATATGTCAACATCTGGTGGTGAGATGTGGTTCATCAGTCGTGTTTCCTGTCATAACTTTAAGTGACTTTTCATTTGGCACCATCATCAGGTTACTTTAATTTGGCTCACACTTCGGGATTCTTTTATCTCCTCCTACTATAAATTATTCTAATTATATTATTAATCTTCAGTGTTCAGCAGCAAGGTGGACCACAAAAATAGAAAGAAGCATCGGTAAAATAATTAGAAATAGTTAAACAAACAAATAAATAAAAGCAATATAAAGCAGAAGAAATATAAAAAATATTAACAAATTAAATCAAAGGAAATATATATATATAAATAATAAGGAACAGTATATATAGAGATAAACACTGCACATTAAGTATCAAACATTATATTATGTATCTCTCCTCTGTTATAATCAAACAGTGTCATATAGTTTTTATGCAGCATGAACACTGTGATCCTGTCAGAGAAAAAACATGAAGCTCACAGAGGACACGTCATGTTCAGTCTGCATCACACACACACACACACACACACACACACACTCAGCTGTGATGATAAATGTAAATGGCAGCAGGCCTGAGGGTGTTTATGTCTGTGTCTGCGTGTGTCTGTGTGTGTGTGTGTGTGTGTGTATGTGTGTGTGTTTGTGTGTTTGTGTCTCTCTGCATGTTTTTTCTTTTTTGTCATGCTGCTGAGTGATAACATAAAGCTCAGTTATTAATCACTATTTGTAACAATTATTATTAGTAGTATTATTAGTATCATTAATAGTATTCAGACCTACTTTATACTGAAAAGATGTTGATTTCTTTATATATATACACACTGTATGTGCTGTGTGTGTGTGTGTGTGTGTGTGTGTGTGTGTGTGTGTGTGTGTGTGTGTGTGTTTTAGGGAGATGGTGGACATCGAGTGTTTTCTGAGGGAGACTGCAGATAAAGAAGCTGAGGCCAAATCCAGACTGCAGGTAACAAACATCTTTCCTCTTTCTCACTGGAGCCTGAGTACTATACATGTATATATTTACAATATTTAACAACCCGGTCTCACCAACTCTTTTACAAATAACACGACTTTAACTTTAAATTACGTGTAATGCAGATGCCAAAATCCATTTCTGCTGCCTCTGCTCCTCTGTGTCTCTACACAGCTCCCATAGACTCCTATGAGAGTCTCTACCACAGCTCCCATAGACTCCTATGAGAGTCTCAGTACATGCTAAGGTTCACTGCTGGAGCCAAAAGCTTTGGTTTGGTTGAATTTGTGCTCTGTCAGCACTTCTCTAAGGTTAGGGCCAAACAGTTCCTGGTTTGGCTCTAAAAGACGTAAAATCAAAGATGTAAATCAAGTAGTTAGGAGGATGGCGTGACTATAGGAAGTGACATAGTTCAGTCAAAACATGATGCAGGAAGTTAAGAGACGTTTGAATCACATGCTGCACTTTGGTAAAACATGGACACCAACACTGTTCTACTGGGGAACAGTTAAGGGCTTTAAGATGGTTGTTTGGTCAGTCCGTGCCTTTTCCAGTCTTTTTTGGTCATTTTGGGTCTTTTTTGTCTCTTTTAGTCATTTTATGGCCTTCTTTGGTCATTCGCTGACTTTTACAGTCTTTTTTGATCATTTTAAGTATTTTTGGGGGGTAAATTTTTATTCCCATTGGTAATGGTCTTTCTTTTTGTAATGTGTCTTTTTTGTACATTTGATGCCTTTTTCTGGTCTTTTTTTGGCATTTTTTTTGTCTTTCTTTGGTATTTATGTGTCTTTTTTGGACATTTGGGGCCTATTTTTGTAATTTTTTTGGTAATTTTACATGAATGAAAGACGCTTCCACCTCCCCTCTCTCCCACCCTAACTGACACTTTGTGCTTTATACTTAGCCTTGCCTTCATTCACAATCACTACAGCCATTAGAGGGCGCCACTAACTCCAAACAGTGACATGGGGAAGGACAGGTGATGAGATGCAGCAGGATGGATTCTGGCATCTGCATTAGTCATCTGAAGTTGTGTTT
Source organism: Centropristis striata (assembly GCF_030273125.1). Classification (NCBI taxonomy): domain Eukaryota; kingdom Metazoa; phylum Chordata; class Actinopteri; order Perciformes; family Serranidae; genus Centropristis; species Centropristis striata. The sequence goes on from NC_081533.1 coordinate 31,389,783, forward strand.
TTTGTTTGCAGATTGGTGGGATTGGACAGCTATTTAAACACACTAAATATCTTTATTGCAATAAATTAAAGGTGTGTTTTCCTTCAGGTGTTCATCGAGACGCTGTTGGAGCGAGCCGACCGAGCGGAAAGACAGTTACTGTTGCTCGGCTCACACACACATCCAAACCACTACACACACACGTACGCCGACCCGTACACACTCTCTGACGGGTACGCACCTGATCCGGGCCGGGGAGGGCGGAGTCTGGATGCCAGCACTGATGACATCATTGCAGACAAGATGCAGGGAACCATCGGAAACCGGGTGAGAAAACACAAACATATTGTTAACATAAACCCTTGAACCCCAACCAGCTCTTTGGACATCTACTCACTGTGCTTTTGCTTTTCACTGCAACATGTAAAATCTATATAAATCTACAAGTCCTGCAGCTCTATGGAATCAGCACAATCAGAACAACTCAAACACGTCTTTGTGCAGAATAACACAGTTAGAATGACAGAAATCCGAAGAGGAAAAACATAAATTGGATTTCTCCTTGTAAACACATTTTCAGTGAAAATTTGTCACATGATTTACACTTGATTTACAAAATGTTTCAAATAATTGAATCACTTCCTTTATTCCTCCAGAGGAGTTACAGTGTCTCAGGCTCCTACAGACTGGGAGAGCAGCTGTACAGCCAACATCACTACAGGTACCTGAACGCATCATAAAATCTGAACTTCAGAGCGTGTAATTGTACATTTTCTTCATAATCCTGTTGGACTTGTGTTTGTGTCCTCTGTCCGTCCCTCAGCGGTCTCACTGGTCGTATGAGGACGATGTCTCTGGGTTCAGGGGGCTGGGACGGTGAGGGGGGGCTGGTCCACCCCCACCTGTACGCTCCAGCCTGGAATGGACGAGGAGACGGGAGGAGGCAGAAGACCTTCTGGTATGTATTTGACCTGTTCAGACTGAAATGTGTTTTTGATGAAACATGGTTCATGTGGTCCATCGCCATATTTGTTTATCGTCATCGCCATATTAGTCCAATTGCCATCGATATATTGGTCCATCGGCACATTGGTCCATCGGCATATTGGTCCATCGGCATCGATAGGTCCACCGCCACATTGATTTATCACCACATTGGTCCATCGCCCCATTTGTCCAACACCACAATGGTCCATTGCCACATTGGTCCATCTCCACATTGGTTTATTGCCCCATTGGTCCATCGCCACATTGATTTATCACCACATTGGTCCATCGCCCCATTGGTCTACTGCCACATTGGTCTACTGCCACATTGGTTTATCGCCCCATTGGTCTACTGCCACATTGGTTTATCGCCCCATTGGTCCACTGCCACATTGATTTATCGCCACATTGGTCCACCGCCACATTGGTCCACCGCCACATTGGTCAATAAAGAACTACAGGTGATTTTGTGGTGTACTGTCCCTTTAATCTGTTTCCCTTTCATCATTTTTCCATTTTTCTGTTCATGTGATCCTCCTGTTTTCTCCTCCTCCTCCTTCTTCTCCTCCCGTGTTTGCAGGGTCGGAGATGGAGGATGTGGGAGAACATGGAGCAAAAGAAACCGCCGCCACCACAGCACCGAAGAAGAAGAAGAGGAGGATGAGGAGGAAGAGGAGGAAAATGAAGAGGAGGAGGAGGAGGAGGAGGAGGGGTTCTGGAGCAGTGCTGAGATGAGGAGACTCGTGTTCGCCAGGACACACACACCTGCTTCAGGTAAACTGTCTCTGTGTCTTTTCATGTCAACACTTCCTGCGGTTCCTTCACAATAAAAGCCTCTCTCTTCCCCCTACAGAAGCCCCCTCCTCCCTGCGCTCCACGCCATCCCGTCGGCAGCTGGGGGCGGAGTCCCTGAGGCTGAGGGCGGGGCTGTTCTGTGTCTTTCCGTACCTGGATGTGCGCTCCTTGCTGCGAGCGGCCGAGGTCTGCTCTGATTGGCGGTTTGTGGCCAGGCACCCGGCGGTTTGGACACGCCTCCGACTGGAGAACGGCAGAGTGTCGGCTGAGGTAGAGCACGCCATCCAGTTATTCTTCTGTCATCATCTAATTCACTTCACTCTTTTTTAACAATATAAGCTGCTACGTTTTTCAAAGACGCTACTTTCAGAACGTCTTTATTTAAAGATAAGGCTGGTTTTATTTTCTGTTTTTGTCATTTTCAACCATGAAAAAAATCTCATGCAAGAACATTTTCCTATTTTTATCCAACACATGTCTAACATTTGTCATAGTTGTCGAATGATCGATCTAATCATTAGCATAATTTATTATTTATAATTCCCGCCACCTTTAGCTCTTCTTATAATACTTGGAATATTTTATATTATTTTTGAAAATATTTTTATCTTTTTTTACATTTTAATTACATTTTTTTTTTAAATAATTTTCTTTTAAATACTATATATAATACAGTTAATAAAGTATATAAGTAATAATGCGGAGGTTCAGTCTGTTGGCAATATAGTTTAAATTATACAGAATTATTTTGTTTTGTGCTTAATATTTTTTTAATCTTTAATCATGTGAAAGTCTAATGCTCAATGATTAAGATTTATTTTTCAAATTTATAAAAGTAATAATTTTAATACATTTTGGTTCACATATTATTATGTCATGAATAAGGCATATTCATGTTTTTCTGTGTGTAGTTCCTGACCACCCTGTCCCAGTGGTGCACTCAGACTCAGTCAGTAGCTCTGAACAACCTGAAGCCTCGAAGCCGACGAGCCAACGAAACGCGAGAAGATTACCATAAAAACACACGGTAACACATCTGCTTGTCTAGCTGTAGCTGTAAGGACCAGCTTTAACATTCCCAACCTCCAACCACACATATATAATACTACAAACAGACATTTCTGCATTGTGAGGAACGAAATGTCCTTATAATGCAGAAAATGTCCTCACTAAGATGGCTTAAATCTTACAATGGTCCTCACAAAGACAGGAAAACAAGCCTCTACACACACACACACACACACACACACACACACACACTCAGGTTAAGACTCAGGAGTGATGCACTCTGGGAAAAAAGCTTTTCTAATCTTAAAATGAAAGCTCGCCGTGGTAACAGCTTCTAATTCCAGTCCAGCTGCTGTCTGATTGGCTCTCTCCAGGTGCATTGTGGGTACTGTAGTTGACGTGTACTGTGTGTCTCAGGGGCGGCGTGGAGGCGGGGCTGGAGGCTCTGCTGCGGTCAGCAGGGGGCAGTCTGCTCCACCTGTCTGTCTCTCAGTGTCCTCACATCCTCACAGACAGGACGCTGTGGCTCGCCAGCTGCTACTGTCGCAACCTACAGAGCCTCACCTACAGGTGACCGACCTGTCTGTCTGACCACCTGTCTGTCCATCCACCTGTCTCTCTGATAACCTGTCTGTCTGTCTGTCTACCAGTCTGTCTATCAACCTGTCTGTCCATCCACCTGTCTCTCTGATAACCTGTCTGTCTGTCTGTCTGTCTACCAGTCTGTTTATCCACCTGTTTGTCTGTTCACCTGTCTGTCTGATCACCTGTCTGTCTGCCTGCAGGAGTTCATCAGATCCTCTGGGTCACGAGGTTCTCTGGGCCCTGGGTGCAGGCTGCAGGAACATCAGCAGCCTGCAGGTTGCGCCAGCTCACCCCTGGTCAGTACACACAAACACACACACACACACACACACACACACACACACACACACACAAAACTACTTTTATTCTCCTCCCTGTCTCTTCCAGCCAACAGCCGACTCGTTTTGGGAATCGCTGCCTGCAGACGATTGGTCGATGCTGGCCACACCTCCGCTCGCTCAGTGTGGGCGGGGCCGGCTGTGGGACTCAGGGATTGGTCACTTTGTGTAAGTTAAAAAAAACCCAGCATGACCTCCTCCAGGGTTTACCTGAAGCAGATAATAATAAAAGGTAAAATCATGGAGAAATGTAGCAGCTGATGATTTATAGTGTGTGTGTGTGTGTGTGTGTGTGTGTGTGTGTGTGTGTGTGTTTGTGCAGTGCGGAGCTGTGCTCACCTGCAGCATCTGGAGCTGGAGCGCATCACTGACCTCGGCCTGCAGGCGGCAACAGAGCTGTGTGCAGCAGGGCTGCAGCACGTGGAGACTCTGATCCTGACACACACACCTGTCAGCGGTCAGGCCATCCTGCACATACACAGTGAGACACGCACACACTGAACACACACTGAACACACACACTCATTATTACCAGCACACCAACATGAAGGTGACATATATATAAATAAATATACATATGTGTGTGTATATACGATATAAAGGGGTGTGTCTCTGCAGGTGTGTGTGAGAACCTCAGGTGCATCATGGTCGAGGTCTCCGTGTCGGATTACTTTGAGGAGCCGGACACTCCGGAGGCTCGGCATCTGTTCAGAGAGATCGTCGACACGCTGAGGGTCGGTGTGAGTCTCACAGAACAATAACACTCCGAAAAACTTCTGATTGAATAAGAAAACGTCCTGCATTTATAAGTCCCACCCCCTTTAGCTCTGTACTTGTAACTGTAATATATTATTATTCTATTTAATTATTTAATTATTCAATTTAATTATTTAAATAATTGTATTTTAAATACTATATATATATATATATATATATATATATATATATATATATATATATATATATATATATATATAAGTAATGTGAATGTACATTTATAAAAGAGTGTAAACATTTTATTTAAAACATTTAAAAATTCTACTTAACTGCTATAAGTCCTTTATGTAGACAGTAACTCTGTGATTGTTCTTCAGGCAAACAATGATCAGAGTCATAATCTAAAAGACAACTAAAACTAAAAAAATTACTGTAGTTTTTCTATCATGTGATGTATAATTATAATATATAACATAAAATCATTGTGATATGTCATTGAAATTGTGTTTTTTGCTTTTTTTACTCAGGTCCTTCAGAAGCGTCCTGGACTGTGTGACGTCCTGCAGGTGAAAGCTGAAGGATCCTGCTGACCTCAACACAGACACACACACACACAAACACACACACACACACACACACACACACACACAGTGAGGACTTCATAACATCATGATTCCTTCGAGCCTCGACCCTGAAGCCAGGGGTCTAAACTCAATTTTGAGGGATAGAAAACGGAAAATCCTGTCAATATTAATGCAGTTTTAGGTGTTTTTAATTCATAATTTTAATATGTTTGTCTGCATTTATCTCTTGTTACACAAACATTTGCTCAACAATTATTTTATGAGCTCTCCTGAACCTTATCGCCCTCACGTTAGCGCTCACTTTAGCAGAGAAAAACTGGGGAAATGGTGAAAATCTGTTCTGTGGTGGTTCAGTCAAGGCTTCATACATGAATATTCACCGTCAGTGTTGCTGACAATAATGCCAAATAATGCTGCCTCCATGTGCTGTGGGAATATTCAGGATTTTTTTCTTTATTTCTCCTACAACTTGGGAATGTCAAGTAAGGTTTTAGCACTCAAGGTGACTTCACATAAACAATCCGGACAAAATCTTGGGTTCAGGGTAAGAAAGTTTGTAATAATATACAAGTAACCACAAAAACTTAGCATCTGTTACTACAGACACCTGAACTAACACCAGAAATTTGATTTTCCCAATGTTACTACGGACACCTGAACTAACCACAGATACTTGACTTTCCCACTGTTACTACAGACACCTAAACTAACCACAGAAACTTGATTTCCCCACTGTTATTACAGACACCTGAACTAACCACAGAAACTTGATTTTCCCACTGTTACTACAGACACCTGAAATAACCACAGACACATGCATAAACCATTACAAATTATTTTGAACAGTGTTAAGTTATGACTGTTAGATCAGTTAGAGTAGTTATTTATTTGCAAAATAGACAAGTGAAGCAAAGCAACATTTTGATGGTTTTAGGAATAATGAAATACTCTGAGCAATAACAATACAACACAAATTGTTTGTAGCTTCCACATTTTGACCTAAAGCCAAGATAAAACAGTTTGGTATTAATTAGCTGGTTATTTACAGACAATATTTAGCCAAATGTGATCCAATAAAATATGCAAAGATTTCCTAATAATCACTATATGAAGATTTAACAGGCTGGATACAAAATAATTATTGAACATACATGTCTGACATGTATGACAAATGTTTGTTTAACAAGAGATAAATGCAAAAAAAGTTGTCATAATCACACCTGAAAATGCATCAAATTGCATCAACATCAATGGGAATTCTTCTACCTCCCAGAAGGGGGCGCCACTTAGACTCTTTGTACTTACTTGTGCCTATTTGTGTGACATATTCCCAGTGGTGAAACATGACTAAGTACATTTACTCGAGTACTTTACTGATGCCAAGTCTTTACCCCAAAAAAACTGCGGGGCCAACATGTCCTCACTGCCACAGTCTAAAATGCCGGTCCTCACAAAGATAGACATACAAGAAAACACACACATTTTGGGAAAACGCCTTCTTACCGACTTTCAAGGTGGAAATGAACACATCAGGCAGATATTAAGTTTCTCCAACAGTGTTGTAAATATTCTGTTCCTGACTCTGAATTTAACCCTTTACACATTATTTCACTTTAATGCTTCACAAACTATTTTTTTCTATCACACTCGTCTTTTTTTGCACTGAATAAAGAAAATCCTCTTTCCTAAACCTCCCCAACACAAACCTTTACCTTTAAATCTTCTTTTCTTACTCTATTTTTAATAAAAACCTAAAACTTTCTTAACAAAAACCTGTTTTCTTTTTTAACGAAGCTGAATTCACAGCTTTACTCCCCCTTAAAGTGATCCGTATTCCTCACTTTATATTCCCCTGGCTGCTCCTCAAGCTTTAAAAAAAAAGTCCAGCCTGAAATATTAGCAATTATAATTTTAGGAAAATCCTCATTCTACCTTAAAAAGCCATAATTGTTGTACTGAAGTCAAAGAAACTTCTTATTTTAGCTTTACAAGAAAAATAAGCAAAAGCACGCGTATGCACGGATACATTTGCACATTGACTCGTACACCAAAGACATCAATCAATCAATCAATCAATCAATCAATCAATCAATCAATCAATCAATCAATCAATCAATCAATCAATCAGTTGATCAGATGTGTAGGAGTTCATCATTTGTCTTTTTATGCAATTTCAAAGGTGCTACATGTGTCATTTTAACATCAATAAATCATTTTCTCACCAGTTCTGGAGACTTTTGTGTCGTTAATGAAGCACTCAACCTTTCCACGGTTATTAAAAACACCTGAACTCACCACAGAAACTTAACTTTACAATGTGTGTGTGTGTGTGTGTGTGTGTAATAAAACAGATAAACAGGACGAAGGTGAAGTGCAAAGGTCGTTCTGAGTGTTTGTCCTTCTGGTGCCTGAGTGAACAAAGAAGAGAGAGACAGAGAGAGACAGAGAAAGACAGAGAGACACAGAGAGAGAGAGAGAGAGAGAGAGAGAGAGAGAGAGAGAGAGAGGGAGCATGTGATGACAAGTGACGGCTTGTAAACAATGTCTGTTTGTTTTAACCGGACCAGTTAAGGTGAGAGCGTGTGTGTGTGTGGTGGTCACCATGGTTTTCGTCAGACGGACGGCGCTGCTTCGCTACCTGCTGCTGTCGGCCATGTTGGCTCTGCTCCTCTTCGTCAGCTCCTTCTGGCTCCGTGAGTTTCCGTGTCAGCCATGTTGGCTCCACTGCTCCTTTTCTCTGCCACTTTCCATCCAGTTATTCTCTGATTCTGCTTCAACAGTGCTTCACACTGCCCATACTGCCCTTTCAGCACCATAAACCATAGCTTAAAGTAATGTAATATACAGTATATATAATACCTGAATGAAACTCCTACAACAGTTCTGGACTGCTTGTAAATGTGATTGAGCCTGAAAGAAAGAGTCACAATACAACTTGTACTTCAATGGAAGCAAAACTATGTCACAAAAAACTCGTGAGCTAAATCCAAGTCTCGTTAATCCAGTCGTGTGCTCATAACTTTGCAAACAAATTAAATTATCTAAAATCTTACTTTAAATCAGCTCATTTTCTAAAATCTGCGAACAAAAAACACAACTTTAGACCTTCAAATTATGTGCAACTCAGACGCCAAACTCCAGTCCTGCTGCATCTGATCTCCAGTCCTTCTCCATGTCTCTGTTTGGAGTTCGTGGTGCCTTTCGCGGCCGTGGTAATTGTGAATGACTGCGAGATGACCGAAGACCAAAAAAAGGACATAAAAGACCAAAAAAGGACATAAAGTGACCAAAAAGGACACAAAAGACCAAAAAAAGGACATAAAGTGACCAAGAGAGACATAAAGTGACCAAAAAAGACAAAAGACCAAACAAAACCCTGAAGTGACCAAAAAAGGACACAAAAGACCAAAAAAAGGACACAAAGTGACCAAAAAAGACAAAAGACCAAAAAAGGACATAAAGTGACCAAAAAAGGACACAAAAGACCAAAAAAGAACATTAAAGACCAAAATGGACATAAAGTGACCAAAAAAGGACATAAAAACCACCAAAAAAGGACACAAAAGACCAAAAAGGGTCATAAAAACCCCCAAAAAAGGACAAAAAGACCAAAAAAAGGGACATAAAATGGCCAAAAAGGACATAAAAGACCAAAAAAAAGGACATAAAATGATTTCCTGCATCACAGTTTTACTGAACTATGTCACTGTTACCTGTAGTCACATCGTCCTACTTCACTTCCAGCATTTACATCATTTATTTCCTCTTTCGTCGTTTAGAGCCTAACCAGAAACTGTTTGGCCCTAACCTTAGAGAAGTGCTGACGGAGCACAAATTCAACAAAACCAAAGCTTGTTGTTCCAGCAGTGAACCTTTTAGAAATGCTCCTTTGAGTATAAGACGCAACAGGAGGGAGTTTGGCGTCTGCTTTGCACGTAATCTAAAGTTTAAAGTTGTGATTTTTGTAGCAGATTGGTGAGACAATATATTCTCTCTGCACAAAGTATGAGAAAAAGTTTTCTGAAAGAATCAAGGTAAGACAGGGCGAGTAACTGATATACAAACAATCCTTTTGGGGGTAAAATATTCCTTTAACAAGAAGTTTATTTGTTTCTCTTGTAGCTCAGGGTGGAGGCAGAGACTGTGGCAGCGCCTGGCAGCCATGTCTGAGTTTTTTCCGCCGAACAGTAAGACACACACAGTTATTCTAGAACTTCTATTCATATACAGTCATGTAAAAATTATTAGACTATTGTTTTCTTCAATTTCTTGTTCATTTTAATGCCTGGTACAACTAAAGGTACATTTGTTTGGACAAATATAATGATAACAACAAAAATAGCTCATAAGAGTTTAATTTTAGAGCTGATATCTAGACATTTCCATGGTTTTCTTGATAGTAACCAAAATCATTATCCAGAAAACCATATCATTATCATTATATTTGTCCAAACAAATAGTTGTACCAGGCATTAAAATGAACAAGAAATTGAAGAAAACAAAGGTGGTCTAATCATTTTTCCCATGACCATAAGGACTCATATAACAGTTTAAACTATTGTCAGTTTTACCCTTTTAACATTCACTGTTGAATAAGCAACAATTTTGTGGGGGAGAACATCCTTTTCTTTTGAGTTTAACACTGAAAAACTAATCTCAGACCAATGTCAAATATAAGGACCAAAAAAGAAAGAAAAATCTCACACAAGATAATTGTTAAAACTTTGGAAAAAAAATTGGTATTTTGTTTAACTACAACGGTCATAAAAAGTAGCTTTTTAAACGGACAAGTGCCCACTTTTTCACTTTCTAAACTCTATAATTAAGAGTGGTAATTACATGGAGAGCTTAATACTTTATTTATCTAATTTATTTTTCAGCATCATAAACCATAGCTTAAAGTAATGTAATATGTATACACGTGAATGAAACTACAATAGTTCTGGACTGCTTGTAAAATGTGATTGAGCCTAATAGAAATGTCAGAATACGACTCGTACTTGGAAGGTGGCAGAATTTAACAAGGTAAAACTGTATCACAAACAACTCGTGAGTTGACCAAAAATAGGACATAACATAAAGTGACCCAAAAAAAGGACATAAAAGACCAGTAAAAGGACATAAAAGACCAAAAAAGGACAAAAGAGACAAAAAGGACATAAAAAACGACCCAAAAAAGGACATAAAGTCACCAAAGAAAAGGACATAGAGACCAAAAAAAGACATAAAAGACAAAAAAAGACATAAAAGACCAAAAAGACATAAAATTACCAAAAGAGGATATAAACTGACCAAAAAAGGACATGAAAGACCAAAAAAGTATGATACAAGGTCTAAAACTATAGTCCCCACAAGGACATAAGAACAGGAACTAACTGGCACAATGTTTCAGTTACATGTTGCCTCAGCAGCATAAAATAGATAAGTTATGTGGAATGAAACTAGTACTTTATCATCAATGTAGCTGAGATAATTCTACAAATTCATTGACAAAATAAAGTTATATTTGTGTATTGAGACGTATTTGATATGTTTTTATTCGTCTTTCTTTCAGCCTGAGCCTCGATTGGCGCCTGAAGAAGCCCCGCCCCTCATTAAGGAGTGTCCCGGCCAGTCGTTTCAGGCGTGGCGTCTGCTGCAGCACCTAAAGTCGAGCCTGGCGGAAGCTGACGACGTCCTGCTGGAGCCGTACCTGCAGAGCTGGGACCAGCTGCTCAAGTACACCACAGCCTTATCCACAGGGAGAGTTAGACCCAGCTGGGAATAGTTTCCATATAATTCAGAAGTCAATAACCAATGACTGCAGTTACAACATAACGTCAATTTGGGTCCTTTTTAAGTAAAAGTTGTGTTAAAAAAAGTTACTTATTTTGTCCAAGAGACATACATTATTAACCGTCTAACCAATGTCCCAGTCTCTCTGTAGATATCTTTATATATATATATCATATTTTCTCCCCATTTATCTCATTTCCAAGAATCCTGTGATAACAAGAAGTCATAAGACAAAAATAACTCTCCCTCCCTGGGTGTTAACTCAGTTTTCAGATAGTAACTGCTTGTCTAAAGTCGATCTCACAACTCAGAACAAGTTTTAGGAAAGTTATGAACCTGAAACTCAAGCACACAACTTCACACTGTTATTATTATGTGCCCAAACATCCCCAAACTATTTTAGTGATAGTAAAGTTTGGGCTAGTCCCCCTTGTGTTCTTTATAAATGCGTCTGTATTTCAATGTTTTTTTCCACCATAGTTCATATATTTTGGCCGAGACCAAACTATATCTCTCCTGTCCAGATTATAGCTTGTGTGTTCTATAAATATTGTAAAATACAATGACACATTTAGAAATTGGAGGAACGTCAGTAAATAGTGATCACATTTACACATATGTTTAGTGAGCTCATGTTTTATTGTAGTATTTAATAATAATGATTACATTTTAAATTAAAATTATTAAAACAAAGTATTTTAGTTTTTACGGTTGTTGAAGTTGGTCAGTGTGAGATATTAAATCAATTTTTTTAGATCTGAGTGTGTTTTTTAATTTGAATTAAGATAGTTTGTTTACTTAGTAATAGTGTTACAAAAGGGTGGAACATTTCTGATAAATTTCAAGAAACTTTCCATGGGAAGCTAAGCTGGGGAATTTTGGAAATATTGAAAAATGGGAATTATGGACATTTATGTGAAATTTATAGGAATTAACTGGAAATTGGGGGATATTTAAACAAACTGTTTTATATCCAAACGTAAAGATTAACATTTTGTTTTGTCATAAGCAAAAAAACACAATTAAAAAACATTAACAGATTGTAAGTAGAACTATATCACGTTTTAATTATTTCACTGAACAACAAAAACATGAATGTTCAGTTAAATATTACTCACCCCCCCCCCCCCATTAATTCCCATAAATTCTGTTTTATTCCCATGGAAAGTTTCCAACTTTGAAAAATCCCATATATTGCAACCCTACTTAGTAATGTCTCTGACACTTCAGCCTATGAGAATGTTTCAGCCGAAAAGCAGCAGACGCTATGCTGCTTCTTCATGGTTAGCCTGTTAGCCAACATGCTAACATTAGCACTAAAGGAAAGAAAACAGGACTCACAGTTTGAAGACTCGGTCCTCAGGATAAAAACATCTCTTTCAGTTTCATGGAGTCTCTCGGGACGATGGTCGGCTTCTTCTCTCTGAAGGTGAGGGAGAAGGTTGTCCTGATACGGGAGCTGTCACTCAAACACAGCACTGGGGCTGATGGGAAACGCGGTCCGTCTGACCAGTCAGGACCACAAACCCCAGAGTCGTTTGGACTGAAACACGGGGTGAGTGTCGCAAAACAAACGGCTGGATTATGATAAGTTCTCGACTGATTTTCTTTGATTTTCTCCAGGCGTACCGCTCTGTCCGCTCCATGGTGGAGGCGGAGCTACAAGCGGGCGCGGTCAGCTTCTCCCGCCGTACAGATTCAGGCTGCAGGACGCTGCTGCGGCTGCATCGATCTCTGCTGTGGCTGAAGCTCATGTTGGAGGGTTTGGCTGAAGGACCGGACGCCCACGGACAATACAGAACCCCCGGAGAGCTGAGCAGGTAACGGAGCGAGGCTGAAGCTAAAGGGCCCAGGCAGCAGCGAAACCATGGAATTAACGTCTGTAGATCAAAACAAATGATTTGTTTCACCGCCAGAGTTTGAGCCGTTGGGTCCAAAAATGTTTGTAAAGTCTACAAGAGCTGAAAGATTAAATCCTATTATTCACATTCAAATTAAACAGGATTATTTCTAATTTTATCATTATATTTCTTATATATTATTTTTTACTGAACTTTTTTCAATTCATGTGCCATTGAGCAACTTTCATAGGATTGAACAGAGCTCCACCTTCCACACTGTATCGGTTCTCTTGATACAAACATGGTCCCAGGTTGTGAAATCATGCTAACAGGCTAAAGCTAGCAGGTGCTTCTATCTCAATGAAAAGGTAATTTTATATCTTGATATCAATAAATCATATATAGCATGTAGTCAAGCAACTAATCAATTAACTAGAAAAGTTAAGTTATTAAAAAAGACTAAAATGTGGACTTTAACAACTGCCACATAATTGTTATTGACTAAAACTATAAAGGATAGAAATTAACGAGCATCTAAAAACAAAGTTGAAGTGTAAAAGAAAAAGCAGCTCTTCTATAGTTCGATCCAGCTTCACGAAAAAGTTCTGACCTATGATATAGAAAAATATCTACAGACATTTTAAAAATCATATCTTAAGATATATATATTGTGAATAAGGGCGTCTCAATTTTAATCAAAAAACAAAAATCGATCAAAATGAGCTTCAATTCCACGAATGGAGGAATCGAAAAATTGGCCATTCGTCCCGAGTTTAGTACATTCCATTATTATATGATAGTTATTTCATCCCAGAGTCCATGTAGCCTCTTTTTAAGAGTTAAAGACAGTTTTCACGGCAGAAAAACAAAGATCAGTTGATCTTTAGGAATCAAGTATGATCGTCTTTTTATGACACAAATTTCAGAGCTGAAATCTTGGATTCGTCAGCATGGATTTGGATTCTCAGGTCATCCCATATTTTCACATCGTAGAGCTGAAGTCCCGGGTCGTGATGTCATATTCATTTCCTTCCTCTTCCCTCAGGGACGCCTACCAGGTGGCGCTGGCCCCCCACCACCCGTGGGTTCTCCGTCAGGCTGCAGAGTTCGTCTTCCTCGCCCTCCCAGACCGACGCTACTTCCTGCAGCTGGTGTGCGTGCAGAGCCAGCAGGAGGCGGTGCCCGTCCTGCGCACCATCATCCACGCCCTGACGCTCGTGCACACGCAGACACAACGCATCCTCGCCAAACACGACATGCTGGAGCTGCCCTGAATGCAGCACGCCCACGGTACAGAAACAAGAGCTGAGAAAGTCCTTCAGCGGTGCTCAAACACCACAATGTTTCTGCATGAGGATTCTCAAAATGAGAGGACAGAGTCGAGTGTTTATCTCTGCCGAGGAGCTGATGGTTTCAGTTTGGTTTGTTTGTTTGTTTGTCAGCAGATGACACTTGGTTTAAAGATGCATCAAAGGCCGAGAAAGAACCCAATACATGTGGGAGCAGATCCAATATTTTCCACTGGGTTACTACTGTGAATAATTGGAAAAATGAGCTTCCAACGCAGAAAATCAACATCAGAACAACTCGGAAATCAAGACAAAAAGTTGAATAAATTGTTGGGTTGATTGTAAGAACTGTATCACTTTATGCATCATTTAAACATTTTATACAAGTTTCTGTTAACATAAAGGGATCAAGGTCGACTGGAATCAAGAGAATCAAGAGGTCAATTTCCTGTTTGTTGTTTTCCTGGTCTGGTTTTTGAGCTAAATCACACTCGTATACAGAATACTGTACAGTCATTTTATAATTTTTACATTTAGGCTGAATCCCATTACCACCCCTACCCCTCCCCCTCTGTCTGGGTCTTCCCCTTGCCCCTCAATACAGAGTTGATGGTGGTAGGGGTCAGAAACAACACACCCCTCCATCATCATCACTTTACACTCGCGGACTGTTGCATCAACAGAGGCGGCAATTTTAGTCACGTCAACACAATCCAAAATGCCATCCACACAATAGTAATAACCACAATATTTCACTTAAAATCTCAACTTGTCAGGTCAAGGGTTATCAGATATCTTATCTCAACAAATATAGATAACAGCTAGTTAGCCACCTAAACGGAAGGAGCGCCGGAATATTAGCATCGTCCATGACTAACAAGTGACTCAAAACAAACTTGAAAATTTAAAACTACTTGCACATAGTATCATTACATGACTGCCGTGATCAAAATGTTGAAAATACTAATATTTGTGTGTCTCCTTGGCTTGAGCCATCGCTGCCTAAAAGTTTGCCGGACGGCTTTTAACTTCGGTGAGAAGTGACGCGGGGGTTGCTGGAAAATTCCTCAAAGCCCTTCCTTTCAAGTGTGGTCCAATATATCATATATAGCATGTAGTCAAGCAACTAATCAAATAATTAGAAAAGTTAAGTTATTAAAAAATACTAAAATGTGGACTTTAACAACTGACTCATTGAGCTGTTGTTGACTATAACTATAAAGGATAGAAATGAACGAGCATCTAAAAACAAAGTTGAAGTGTAAAAGAAAAAGCAGCTCTTCTATAGTTCGATCCAGCATCACGAAAAAGTTCTGACCTATGATATAGAAAAATATCTACAGACATTTTAAAAATCATATCTTAAGATATATATATATATATTGTCAATACAGGCGTCTCACTTTTAATCAAAAAACAAAAATCGATCAAAATGAGCTTCAATTCCACGAATGGAGGAATCTAAAAATTGGCCATTCGTCCCGAGTTTAGTACATTCCATTATTATATGATAGTTATTTCATCCATGAGTCCATGTAGCCTCTTTTAAAGAGTTAAAGACAGTTTTCACGGCAGAACTTGAAAATGAAAAACTGCTTGCACATAGTATCATTACATGACTGCCGTGATCAAAATGTTGAAAATACTAACATTTGTGTGTGAAGAAGTGACGCGGGGGATGCTGGAAAATTCCTCAAAGCCTTCCCTTTCAAGTGTGGTCCTTCAGAAGCTTAATTTCAAGGGCTATGTAGCCCGACGCCTCAGCCCAAGCCCTTAACCCAAATGAGAATCGAGACAGCCCTACCCCTCACATGAAATCGCAAAAACAAGGCGGAGCGGGAAGGAGTGGTAACGGCATTCAGCCTTTTAACTTTTTTATCCATGTGAGAGAGCGACACCTGGTGGTAATGTCTGGTATTGCAGTTCAGTCCGGCGTTGGTATTAATATCAGACTGTTTTTAAATCCCAGTTAGAAAAGGAAAGAACACTTGCAGACTGTCTACAGTATTCGGTTATATACTGTATATAACTGGTTTATTTTGGTCACAGATATGTAACAGAGCAACTGAAAAACAATTAGAGTCAAGTACAGTTTGTCAGTTTTTCATTTTGCTGCAGAAGTAGAAATGTAAAACCATAATATTCACAGGCAATAAATGACGAGGAAAACATGCACTTTAAGGCACCATATGCTGCGTTCAGGACCCCGTGGGATTAAACAATGTTCTGATGTCACATTCATCAAAGCAGCAAAACATTCATGAAATGAAGGAGGAATAATTTCAGTTATTTACGTCGATTTTAACTCATCAGTTTGAAGAAACATACCATTTCCCACTCACCCTGAAGGCAACATTATAAAGAGAAATGTGTTTATGGTAAAAGTGGGAAATTAAAGAAACATTTGGACTAATTAACACTGCAGTAAAAACTATATAAAGTTACACGAGCAGTAAACACAACAACTGTTTATTTACAAAGAAGATAAATCAAACTTAAAGTATAAAAACAGACAAGATTATTTATCTGTGGATACAGTCTTATTCCTTAATGTATTTATTTTTTATTCAGTCACAAAAATGTAAAAACGAAATAAAGTAGATTGTTTATTTGAAACGATGGAACTGCTAACTCAAACAAATTATTAAAACAACTTTTCATTTTCTGTAAATGGTTGATTGTTTCCCCACTTTTGTTTCTTTTTCCAAAATATATTTTTTTTTAATCGTGCCAAAGCAAATATGTTATTAAGATT
This sequence comes from Centropristis striata, assembly GCF_030273125.1. Lineage (NCBI taxonomy): Eukaryota > Metazoa > Chordata > Actinopteri > Perciformes > Serranidae > Centropristis > Centropristis striata. Next base: position 31,406,436 of record NC_081533.1, read on the forward strand.
TTTATTCACGACGATTGATTTCTGAACTGATTAACTGTTTGATTTGTTTTATTTAAACCAAAAGTTTATTTCTATTTTATTTGATTGATTCATTTAACCAAATTCAATTGTTCTGTTTTTAAAGCTCGGCATCACAAGACATTTTCAACACTAAATCTCAGTTTTTATACCAAAATCAAAAATCTATTAATTCTGTTGACTGATAGTCAACTCAATGTTTCAGCTCTTCTTTGTTTTCTTTTTTCTATCAAATGAGAAGTCAGAAATTTTCAGATTTCAGATTTTTTCACGACTTTTATTTTTCTACAAAAACCTCTTTAATTAGGTTTACGTTTGTAAAAATACTCTGCTTGGATTAATATTTTGTTTAACATGTTTTCCTACATAAAAAAACAAAACAAAAGCAACAAAACGGGCTGGAAAAATATCTATGGTTTCTCCTGTCCTTGGCCCCGCCCCCTGCAGCTGCTCCTGTTAGGTTGACCGTTGACAGAGCAGTGCGAGCGGTGCTCAGAGTTCAGGATCTGATCGTCACAGGATGCCTCAGAGGGTTTCAGCCTCCAGAGTCGAGTCTGTTTCGAGCTCTCAGAGCCCTGAGTGAACTGATCGTCTTTTAGAAACATACAATAATGTTTCCGTGTGTTTTCTCGCCCTGCACTGGAGGCTTCAGGTTCCTTTTTAAGCTTTTATAGAAATATTATAATAAATACAGTGATTGGCTTTGGAACAAATCAAGCGGCACAATTTAGAAAAACTAAATTGTGATTATTTTTACTGAAATGTTTAATTGCACTATGAATCAGGATGATGAAGGATCATTTTTGCACCACGATTGTCATTTTCATTGAAATAATGTATTAAAATGAGCTTATGTTTTGTTCCAAACACAGTTTTTCTGCAGTGTAAGATGTGAAGTCTCTGCAGCGCCACAATATCTTATTCTGAAGTTATTGCGACACATTAATGCTCTAACCCATTTGCATTGTTTCAAAATTAAACTGCAGACAAAATGTTTTTATCAGAAATAATCTCAGTCTTTGTTCTTTCTGTCGGTGTTTGTCTGTTGCTTCTTCTGATTGTTCTGACAGTATTACATTAATTTGGATTGTGTGTTTGCACTTTCTCTCCAGATTCAGTCTGAAGGTATCTTGGTGGTTTGACCAGTGCGAAAACATTCAGAACTTTTATTGAAGCGTTTAAGTCTTAAAGGCTTTATGCACGATCCAGAATCCATCAAGTAGTCGAGTGGAAATATTTTGGACAAAACTTAAGGACGTTTTATCTCCTAAACAGACATCAGAACCGAAAACTCTACAAACTTTATCTTCTTCCAGAAAAAGAAAAGAAAATGTTCATATAGGTTCCAATCAGTTTGAACCACCTCTCTTTTAGTTTGGAGATGTTTAAACTTCATTTGGGGGAAAAGTGACTTGAGTGTTCTGGTCAGTTTCACTCAAACTCAACCTGTGCAACGTTGAAATGAGAACTGTTGGTTTCCTCTAAGCGCCGAGACGAGGAATGTAAAAGCTTGTCAATAAAGTGGAGGTGAGACATTTAAAGAAACAGAAACAGAAGACAAACTTTAAATGGCGTCTTAACAAAACACAGTACTGTGTCAGTGGACTCTAAACAGCCGTGATGACAGTTTTAAACGTTCAATGTTCATGTTTTACCTTTAAACTTTGTCTCTTCAGATAGAAACGGCTGATGAACTGTGTTTCAGGACGAGGGCGCGTCCAGCAGCGGGCGCGCCGCCCCGTGGTGGCTCTTCATGTGTGTTTTCAGACAGTGGCTCTGCGTGAAGGCTTTGTCGCAAACGCTGCACTGGTATGGTCTCTCCCCGTTGTGTGTCCTCATGTGGACGGTCAGGTGCTCCTGCCGCGAGCACGCCTTCCCGCAGACGGTGCACACGAACAGCTTGATGCCCAGGTGGCTCCGCACGTGGTTGTTCAGGTGAGTCTTGCGTTTGAAGAAGCGTCCACACTCGGAGCAGCCGTACGGCGCCTCGCCGGTGTGCACCCGCAGATGCGCCTTCAGCTCGCCGTTGGAGATGAAGCCCTTGCTGCAGATGAGGCAGCTGAAGGGCCGCTCGCTGCTGTGCGTCTTGATGTGAGCCTTCAGCCCGTTGTTGGACAGGAAGGTCTTGCAGCAGATGTGGCAGAGGTACGGCCGCTCGCGCTCCGTGTGCGTCTTCTCGTGCGACTTCAGCGTGTTGAGCAGTTTGAATCTCTTCCCGCAGAGCTCGCAGCTGAAGCGCCGCTCGCCCGAGTGCGTGGTCTTGTGTCGGGTCAGGGAGCGCAGGTCGTACACCGTCTTTCCGCACACGTTGCACAGGTACTTATCCCGGCCGGCGTGCAGACGGCTGTGAGCGCGCAGCTGCGCCATCAGGCCAAACGCCTTGGGGCAGCTGTCGCACTTGTAGGGTTTGTCGTCCACGTGGACCCAGCGGTGGATGCTGAGGCTGGACATGTGGGCGAAGGTTTTGTTGCAGACATCGCATTTAAAGGGCCGGTTTCCCGTGTGCAGGGTGGTGTGGTACTTGAGGCCGGTGATGGTGAGGAACGACTTTGAACAATGAGAGCAGTCATGAGTTTTCTGGTATTTTTTAAGATGTCCCTTTAACTCGTCCACAGACTGGAAGCGCTCACCGCACACGCCGCAGACACCCGGCGCCTCGTCCACGTGGCTCCAGGCGTGTTTGATCAGGCTGCCCTGGATCCTGTACCAGACTCCGCATACTTTACACGCCATCTTCCTGCCGCCGACCAGCCTCCCCTGCACCACGGCTGCTCTGGCGCCGCGCTGCCTCCTCGCCGCCGCTGCCAGCTGCTCAGGATCCGGCTTCCATTCGGCGTCTCCGTCTTCGCTGGAGCACGCCACGCCCTCGCCGGCGTCTCCTTCATCAGCTTCCTGCTGCTGTGACGCTGAAGACCGGACCGAACCTTCCACGTGAGCAGAACTGATGTGGAGTAAAAATAATACATTATTCTGAGCAGAAACATGAAATACAGCTTTAAAAGATTCACTGTGGAGCCGTTTCATGAAGGTTTTAAACTGCTCCCCCATGTTTAATCCTCTGAACCCCAACGAGCCGCTTCAGGGCGTTTTTTTCTCTTTTTACATTCTCCTCTCTGTGTCCTCCTGTTTCACTGCAATATATAAAATCTATATGAATCTATAAGTCCTGCAGCTCTATGGAATCAGCACAATCTCCTTCTAAATACCTGTAACTGAATTAAATCACCTCTCTCTGAGTCCGGCTTCGTCATGTTTAATCAGCGCCGCTGCAGCAGACAGAGAGTCAGCGGTGATGTCATCGTTTAGCTCCTCCTCCTCCTCTCCTGTCTGTATTTAAGGAAAAAGAATCCCATTTTTAAAAGGACAGCCAAAGGATGAACAGCTGCATTTAGAACCTGCGGTTATCAAAGAAATGCTCTAAAACTCTTTGTAGTTTTTGTCCCGTTATGTCTGTTTCCCCCACGTTCTGTCTGAAGATCTGATCATTATTTTGAATACGACTCACTGGATCAGCATTTAGAACACAAAAAAAAGTAAAATCTGATTTTATTAACTGTTATTTTTTGTCCAGTTTTACGTTTTTGTTGGTTAACGTTTTTTTTCCCTTGTTTCTTTGTGAGTTGTTTTCCTCCACTGCTGGAGGTTTGACAGCGTGATGACATCATCAGGTCATGTGACCTGAGCATTAAAGTTCTTATAGTGAAAAAATTTATGTTGCAGTAAAATGTGATATTTGATGCTTCTGGATTAAAAGTGCTGAAATATTGTTTTTTTTCCCTTTAAATCATTTTCATAATTTATTTTATTCATAATAATAGTTAAAAATAGTTATATCTTTAATTTTTTTTTTCTTTTAATTGATTCCATGTTGGCGACAACCCAAGAATAAACTTGTACATGTTTGAGAAATTTATTTTTGTTGATTTGAGTCTTTTCTCATTAAAGTCTCATCAGTTTGTTATTTTTTTTACAAATGTATGGCCTTATCATTCAGAGCACATTAGATGTATTTAATTGTAATATATATATATATACTTTTTTTTATTATAAATTTACCACTTCAGTCTCAAAGTTTTTCCAACTTTTTTGCTCCTAAATCTACTTTAATTTACAACCTTAACATCTAAGAGAATATTTGTTTATTCAATAGTAACATTTTTAGAGTTTTTCCTATAGATTTGTCTCAGAGAATCTCCCAGTTTCAAAATAAATCCTGAATAATAATAATAATAATAATAATAATAATAATAATAATACTAATAATGTATAGTGCGTGTGTGGACCTTGATCTGGAGGTAGAGCAGCGTCTTGGTGACTCCGGTGGACTTGATGCTCCTGAAGATCTCGTCGGGCGTCAGCGGCGTCACGCGGAGCCGCTGCAGTCTGCGGCTGCGGTCCGACTTGAACACGTCGAATCGTTTGTCGTCTCCGTTCAGCTGAGGGAACGCCGACCTCAGCTGGGCCAGGAAGTCCTCCTCCCGCAGGCCACGAGGACACCGCAGGTCCTTCACCAAGGACTTGGTCAGCACTGAAACAGAGGAGGAGGAGCACTGAAACAGAGGAGGAGGAGCACTGAAACAGAGGGAGGAGGAGCACTGAAACAGAGGGAGGAGGAGCACTGAAACAGAGGAGGAGGAGCACTGAAACAGAGGAGGAGGAGCACTGAAACAGAAGGAGGAGGAGCACTGAAACAGAGGAGGAGGAGCACTGAAACAGAAGGAGGAGGAGCACTGAAACAGAAGGAGGAGGAGCACTGAAACAGAAGGAGGAGGAGCACTGAAACAGAAGGAGGAGGAGCACTGAAACAGAAGGAGGAGGAGCACTGAAACAGAGGAGGAGGAGCACTGAAACAGAAGGAGGAGGAGCACTGAAACAGAGGAGGAGGAGCACTGAAACAGAAGGAGGAGGAGACCTGAAACAGAAGGAGGAGGAGCACTGAAACAGAGGAGGAGGTCAGCTTCAGACGGTTTGTTCACCTTTGTTGGTGAGCATGCCGGCCTCACAGTCCTGCAGCAGGCAGACTCGCAGCAGGTGGTGGGTCGGCCCCTCCCCGAGGCGCGGTCGGCCCCGACGACGCTTCTCTGACGACGACCTGGAACACGATCCACACCGGGGTTATTCATATTATTGGTTAAAAAGCAGATTAAAGGTGAATTATCTCATTAAAATGTTGATTTTCTTTCTGACAGAAGACTCAGACCTGCCGGGCGTCTGGTCAGGACTCTGAGGGTCCAGGTCTCCCTGAGGGTCCAGGTCTCTCTGAGGGTCCAGGTCTCTCTGAGGGTCCAGGTATCCCTGAGGGTCCAGGTCTCCCTGAGGGTCCAGGTCTTCACTGCGGCTCTCTCCGCTCTGCAACAAGTTCGATCAGGGTCAATAAATCACAAATGCACTTCATTGGTTCCATATTTTAGATATTCTTTACAAAAGCAAGAAAAACGTGTTTAGCATACAAATCTAATTTTATTTTACATGATCCATAACTTCACAACTCACAGCTTTTACAAGTTTTCATAAAATGTATCTTCTATATGTATTGTGTAATATTTCAATATTTCAACTTGTTACACTGCTGTTACATATTTGTATATATCTATATTCCCATATTTCTGTTTTACTCTACTGTACACAGTGTTTCCCCTAGAATTTTTTTCAGCAGCGGTGTTGCTGTGTCAGTGGCCATTAACAGTGTTGCCAACTCCGCAGTAAGGAAAGTAGCTATTGGCTGTCCTAGAAGTCGCTAAATGACGTCATCGCCTAATTTGCATAATTTACCATGTGCATGTACTTGTAATGGACGCTATAGGAGAGAGGAATAACGTTGTGGGAAAGAAAAGTGAGTAAAAAACACCCTAAATATGTTTAGAACTACAATTGCCCTGTCTTCTGTCATAATTTCAACCCTCCTCCTTAATCCGGCCTCGGGACCGGCTAAAGTAACCCAAAAGAGACACTGACTGTAAACCAGCCAGCTGCGACTTTGCAGACTGGACACTAAGGGGTTAAAATCCCCTCCGGCTCTGTGACTGCAGCTGGGAGAGACTGCTGCAGGAGGACTGGGCCACTTCGACTCATTCTTACTCCTCTTAACGAGTCGCCGGCCCCGCTGAGTAAGAACGAGTCTCCGAAAGTCTCCAGTAACACCAGAAAAATCGCTAGATTTCTCACTAGTTGCTTTTTTGAAAAATAGTCGCTAGTGGGGGGGGGGGGGGGGGGGGTCTGAAAAGTCGCTAAATCTAAATCGCTAAATTGGCAACACTGCCGCTAATTGCCCTAAGGAGCTTGAAGCTTGAACGTCACCTCTTACGTTGATGTCCTAAGAGGGTCCGACAGGATTTGATGCGCTCGTTGATGACTCAAAACAAGTCGAAAATACCGTTGGGTGTTGTTGTGCTCACTCAGAAGAATCATTAGTGGCGCATTGACATTAATGATCATGTGAAATGTGAATGAATGTAGGGGAAACACTGGTACATACTACTGTATGTACTACTGTCCACTGTCTCTATTTTACTTCAAATTATTCTATATTAATATGACATATCTTTATTTACTTCAGGCTGGTTGTTATATTAAATCTGCTGTAGAGAGTTTTTTACTTTTTATTCAGCAGCAACTGGAACAGAAAGCAGTTTCCCCCGAGGATCAATAAACTATCTCTATTCTAAATGTGACGAGTATGATAAGGTTATTGTATTTAACCCTAGAGCTGCTGACAGGAGGCAGAGTAACTCCGGTCTGTGGTGGGCGGTGGCGGTACCTTGAGGCGGAGGTAGAGCGCTGAGTTCCTGGCGCCGCTCCGCCGGATGCTGCTGCAGATCTGCTCCGGCGTGAGAGTCTTCACCCTCAGAGGCTGGAGTCTCTTTGTGCGGTCCGATGTGAACGCTTCGAACGGTTTCTCCGCCGCCAGCTGGGGGAAGGTGGACCGCAACAGGTCCAGGAAGTCCGCCTCGGGTAGACCACGGGGACACTTCAGCTCCTGCACCGGGTACTTCCTGAACACTGAGACAGAAAGAAACAACTCTTCAGTTTCTCCAGGGTATATACAGAAATACTGAAGTTGAATTTAACACCTTTTAATATCTTTTTTAATACCAACACGACATTGATCTGCAACTGTAGCGGCAAACTTTTTAACTTCAGTGTTGGAGGTAATTAATTATAAAGTAACGGATTACTGTAACATTTTTACTTCAAGTGAAATCAAGAACTTATATCACAGCTTTTTGCTTTAATAGCAGCACTGACTTATAAACAATTATTTGCTATTTAACCCTAAGCCAAGACAAACTGTTATTTCATTGTTATGTGTAGGGAGAGCACACACCACTTATCATTCTTTCTCAATGAAGGGGCATAAAATGACAATGGTTTAAAAAACTTTAAAACAGAAAGGTTTAATGAAAGGACTTGAGTAAAAAGTCAAAAGTAAAGTGGCGAGTAAAGGAGTAACAGATTCCATCACGATTTAAAGAGGTAACTTGCAACTAATTACAACTGTAACCACAGAACCCAGTGTGTCCTCAAGGATTTTTTTAAGCATCAGGTAAATGGTTGACTGTCCCCTGGAGGGTGTAAGCGTGTAAATATCAATCAGCAATTTATAAAGTATAAAAAATTACACTCGGCTGCAAAAGAAGATTTAGAACACAATTATAACGATGGACCAGTTTAAAACTATGATAACCAATAACTCTGCCTTTCACTGCAACTGTTTTTAATGTTTTTAAAGTGTTTTGTCTGTGCTGTTTGTTCTTCGTTGTGTTTTCTCTGTACTCTCGACATCATTGTAAATGACGGGTTGCCCTCAATGATTCTCAAAGAAACAAATAAAGGATAAATGAACCAGTGTTTCCAACAGGATTTCCTGAGACTATGATGGAGGTCCGGGGGCATACTCCCCCGGAGAACATTTTTGCCCTAAAATCCTAAATTTGGTGCCTCTCGCACATTCTAATGTCACTATTCCATCTTAATCATTGCACATTATAATGAATTGTTGTAAAAGAAAATAAGGGTTCTTTTTTATTTAAGGCATCATAGTTTGGGTCTAACACTGCTTACTGTAATGCTTAGTAAATACATGGTCAGGGAAAACAAGTGGAGGCTGACTTGCCGCAGTGTGCTTTGTTCTCTTCCAGTAAAGTTACAGGCAGTCTAACCCATATACCGTCTATGGTGAAACCTCACTCAGAAACTCCAGTGATGCTAACAGAGTGATCATGTGGTTGCGGTTGTTATGACATCTCAAGTGTTTGACGTCTTGGCAGTTAAAAAAATGAAACAATCCCCTATTCTGAAGTAGCGGCTGAAAAAGGGCATAATATAGGTGTATCTAAATAAATTAGAATATCATAGAAAAGTTTTGTTTATGTCAGTAATTCAATTCAAAAAGTGGAAATAACACATTATATAGATCCATTACTCACAGAATGAAACATTTCATGTCTTCATTTATTTAATTTCTTCTAATAATAATGATTATGGCTTACATTTAATGAAGACCTAAAATTCAGTGTCTCAAAAAAATGTTAATATTACAAAAGACCAATTTTAAAAAGTCTGTTTAATATGGAAAGTGGCCACTGAAAAGTATGTCCATCTATATGACTGAATACTTGGTTGACTTGAACTACTGGAAATGGACTTTTCATCATTTTCTAATGTATTGAGATGTACCTGTATAGCAGCGGCGGCTTGTTTTTGGCTAATTTAATTTACTACCTTTTAGAACCCTGCGGCCACCCTGTTCTCCTGCTGCTGGGACAGAACCCTCTGAGCCGTGTGGGACGTACCGCTGTTAGACAGGACCTCGGTGCGGGGGTCCTCCAGCAGGCAGACTCTGAGGTCTAGGTGGCTCCGTGTGGCGCTGCTCCGGGGTCTGCCGGGCCGTCTCCTGTCAGACCGCGCTCTGGGGGAAATTAACCTGCGGGGTAAAGAGCTCTTAGCGGCCGTGCTAAGCTAACAGCGTGTTACAGAAACGTATGGAGTTGTGGGCTTTGTGACCTGGACGTGATCTGATAATCCGGATCCTTCAGATCTTCTTGTTTCAGCTGCTGCTCTTCATCACCACCTTCAGCTTCGTCTTCCTCGTCAAACCACAGGAAGTCGAGAGCGTCGGACGCCTCGCCACCTGCAGGATCCATCACAGAACAACACTTGATGCTTCCAGAACTGCTGCAGTTTCCCTCAAATAAATTGTCATATTTTATTTATTCTAATAATTCTGGACAACTCCAAAAAAAACCCTGAAGTTAAATGTTGATCGACAAAATGAAACGATGTCGTTCATCTGTGTTTTTTCTGAGACAAATGTTTACTTCTTCCAGAAAAAATATTTCATGCTTCACAGTTTGCTGCTTTTTCTTTAAACAATTGTAATAATTTCCTTTTTTAAAATCAATATTTTTTTCAGGTATTTTATTATTGTAGATGGTTTATAATATTAATATATTAAATGACCTTGATATTAAAGGTGGAGGCTCACCTGGCTGCTGTGTGCGCTGCTCCTCCTCCTCCTCTTCACCCAGAACAACAACCTCATGTTCTTCTTCTTCTTCTGGGATCAGAGCTTCATGTTTCAACCGAAAGACAATGGAAACAAAGTCAGAAGTACAAAACCACCCAAAGTTTAAACACTTTAACGATGTCAAAGTGTCGCCAAGTTACTAAGGCCCATGACCTAAAAGTGCACAATTGGCTTAAATTTAAGTGATTTTCTCTATGCCGAATTAGAACTAACAGTAGGAAAATGTAAATTAGTGTTTAATTTATGTCACCTGATGTAAGGATCTTCATCAGCAGGCAAACATGTATTTTATTTATTCATTTACTTTACTATTTCTCCTTTTCTTGATATTTATTTATAATAAAAGACATGTACGAAACCACCCGAAGTTTAGACACTGTAACGCTGTCAAAGTGTCGCCAAGTTACTATGGCCCATGACCCAAAAGTGCACAAATGGCTTAAATGTAAGTGTATTTTTAAAGCCGAATTATAAATAACAGTATGAAAATGTAAATGTGTGTTAAATGTATGTCGCCTGACCCAATGAGCTTTGTCCGCAGGCAAAGAAACGTTAAATCAGCAGGTTTTTATAGGGAGTTCAGCAACCAATAAAAAAGAACAGTTTTGTCTCACAAATGGCAAAAATGTATTTTTTAATGCCAAATTATAAATAACAGTATGAAAATGTAAAGTGATGTTGAATTTATGTCACCTGAAGTAAGAATCTTCGTCAGCAGGTAAACAAACGTTAAATCAGCAGGTTTCTAAAGGGAGTTCCACAAACAAAAACAAAAAACTAACAGCGCGTTTGTGAGCGGAATTAACTGTTTTGTCTCACAAATAGCTTAATCTTAGGTGTATTTTTTAATGCCGAATTATAAATAACAGTATGAAAATGTACACTGATGTTGAATTTATGTCACCTGAAGTAAGAATCTTCGTCAGCAGGTAAACAAACGTTAAATCAGCAGGTTTCTAAAGGGAGTTCCACAAACAAAAAAAACAAAAAACTAACAGCGCGTTTGTGAGCGGAATTAACTGTTTTGTCTCACAAATGGCTTAATCTTAGGTGTATTTTTTAATGCCGAATTATAAATAACAGTATGAAAATGTAAACTGATGTTGAGTTTATGTCACATGATGGAAGCTGCTTCGTCAGCAGGTAAACAAACGTTAAATCAACAGGTTTTTAAAGGGAGTTCCGCGACCAATAACAAAATAACGAACAGCGCGTTTGTGAGCAGAAATAACAGTTTTGTCTCACAAATGGCTTAAACTTAAGTGTATTTTCTTTATGCCGAATTATAAATAACAGTATGAAAATGTAAACTGATGTTGAATTTATGTCACCTGAAGTAAGGATCTTCGTCAGCAGGTAAACAAACGTTAAATCAGCAGGTTTCTAAAGGAAGTTCCACAAACAAAAAAAAACAAAAAAATAACAGCACGTTTGTGAGCGGAATTAAGTGTTTTGTCTCGGACCTTTTCGCTCCAGAGCGACCCGGGGCTGCAGCAGGAGCTCCAGCTGCTTGCCCTGCCGGTCGATCTCCCTCCTGAAGCCCGCAGCCTCCTCCTCGTAGCCGGCCACGGTCCTCTCCACCACCGCCAGGATCTCCTGCGCGGCCGTGCTCAGCTTCTCGGTGACGATCCCTCTCAGGATCTCCGCCTTAGACATGCTGTCGAGGCTGTCGAGCGCCTCGGAGCCGCCGCCGCTCCTCTTCATCCAGTAAAACATCTTCAGGTGCGCACACTGCTCCGCTTTCACGCACAAAAACTTCGCACATTTGCGCGAAAAGGAACGGCGTCGTTCGGGTCTTCCGGGCTGCGTTGCGGCTCGAATGTTGTCCGGCGAGAAACAGAAACAAAAAAAAGAGTTCCGACTTTATGAATAAAAAAAGATTTTATTGACTTTATTTATCCCGCAGAATCACAGTGACTCAAGATACGACGGAAGCCCATTAACGCCAGTTATAAAAATAAATACGAAACTTTGCTTTTTTCGTTGTTGTCCGTAAAAAGTCATAATTGTAAGATGAAAAGGCGAAATTAGTAGATAAACTGTCGAAATTATGAGATAAAATACATAATTTTGAGATAAAAAAAATATATTATTATGAGATAAAAAGTCACAAATATGAGATAAAAAGTCATAATTATTAGATAAAAAGTCGAAATTATGAGAAAGGTCATAATTATGAGATAAATGTCAAAATTCTTAGATGAAAAGTCATAAATATGAGATAAAAGTCATAAATATGAAATAAAAATCGAAATTATGAGATAAAAAGTCGAAATTATGAGATAAGGAGTCATAAATATGAGATTAAAAGTCATTAATATGAGATAAAAATGATGAAATAATGAGATAAAAAGTAGAAATTATGAGATGAAAAGTAATAATTACGAGATAAAAAGTCGAAATTATGAAAGAAAAAAGTCATAATTATGAGATAAAAATGTTGAAATCATGAGATAAAAAGT